>NW_015165832.1:2184555-2195544 GCF_001447785.1 Gekko japonicus | reverse complement strand
GCCGATGCCTCCGTCGCCTGGCTGGAGTGGCCGCGGGGGAGTCTGGAGTCGGGCGGCCGCTGGTGGGAGCCGCGGGTGCCCGGGCCGAGATTGGGGGGGCAAGGCGGGCGACAGAAGGCCGATGCCTCCGTCGCCCGGCCCTCTACAGAATCCACCCCCCAAACCTCCAGGTATTTCCCTCCTTAGAGCTGGCAACCCTACATTCCCCTCAGTGCCTGTTGGTAGGCAACTAAGCTTGGTCCTGTCACCTACTTTGGCCTTTGGGAGAAAACACATTGGGGCCAATCCTGATAGGGTTGCCAACTCCAGATGGGAAATTCCTGGAGATTTGAGGGATGGAGCCTGAAGAGGGTGAGGTTTGAGGAGGGGTGGGACCTCAGACAGGTACACTGCCATAGACTCCACCCTCCAAACCAGTCAGTCTCACATAGGGAACCATTGTTGCCAATCTCCAGGTGAGGGCTGGAGAGCACTCAGTATTACAACTGCTCTGCAGAAGGGAGGGCAGAAGTCAGCTGAAGTCAAAGGGGCAGATAATGGTAGGTTGGTGGCTAGCTGGGAAGGAGATGGGGTTGCCAACTACATGCTGACAAATTCCTGGGGATTTGAGGGGTGGAGCCTGGAGAGGGTGGGGTTTGCAGAGGGGTGGGACCTCAGACAGGTAGAATGCCATAGACTCCACCCTCCAAACCAGCCATTTTGTCCTGGGTAACAATTGCTGCCAATCTCCAGGTGAGGGCTACAGATTACTCACAATTACAACTGCTCTTCAGGTAGCAGAGATCAGTTCCTCTGGAGAAAACAGTGGACTCTGTCATTATACCCTGCTGAGGTCACCACAGCAAATTGACACTGTTTGCCCAAAGCCAGAGCACTGCCCCAGAGCCTCTTTCTAGATCTCGTTGTATTGCTTTCACAACGGGCTTTACTGCTAGTTTTATATAAACCTGTAAGCTGCCCTGAGAGTGCCCAGGTGGGGAGGGCAGGATACAAACTAAATAGTAAATAAATAAAATAAATATATGCTGATTGCTCTTATGTTCTGTTGCTATGAGTGAAGTTGCTACTGTTCATTAGGACTGCTTTGTTATATTACTATTAACACTGTGGATGCTGAAGAGGGGATATATTTTTGTTAAAATTGAATATACACACTTAAAATAAATACCCCCAAACAACATTTCACAGATCAAAATGGAGACCCTCTTGTATACTAGTAACTCCAAAACTCTGTGGGTTGTATCCAGCAACCAGAACCTCCACTCCTCTTATGGAATTTAACTTTTCCACCTCCCTCCTCCAGCTGTGGAGCCCCCTGTATCTTTTGAAGCGCTGCCCTTGACATTCAGGGAATGTCTAGGAGCACTGCTGATCACAGTGTAGTAGTGTGCAGTGGGAGCAGAGGGTTGGTGGAAATCCTTTCCTTTGGAAAACCTTTGGATACAGCCTATAGTGAACATCACTGGCTGAGCCCCTACCCCTTATCCACACAGATTTACACATCACATGCTTTTCACATACTGTTGGTTTGCTTTGTCATGATACCTTCTGTGGTTGGTCCTACACAGAGGATATGTTTACTGGGGAGGAAACTGGGGAAGAATGCTCAACTCTTTCATTTCCCACAAGTTCTTTCCAACAGTTCTCTCCCCCTTGTTGTTCTCCCATCTGGGCTCTGACCAGAAGGAAGCTTGCAGGAGGTGGGGTGAGGGAGTGCATTTTTAGGGGGGGAAATTGTGGTCACAGAAAAGGTTATTCAGCCCTCTCCCTCAAAAGTGAGTCTGAGGGCTGTCATCTCAAGGTATATGACTACAGGCTTGGAACTGAAGTGGGAAAATAGATTACTGGTATTGGATCTAATGACAGTGTTGTTAGCAGAAGATGCCTTCAGCACATGTTGAACATACAAACTTCTCTCCTGAAGACTTCACATTCATTTCCGCTAAGTTACTTAATGTGATTTTTTCCCTAGGTATAATATTATATAGTCCTGAATTAGAACTTCCAGGACAAACCCATAGCTTAATCTTCTTTATTCCATTTGTGCACTTGGTTGCACAGCAGCTATTTCCATCACAAATTAAAATGATGAAGTATCTTATGCTAATAATTAATCAATAGTGGCAAGACACTAATAAGCACTTTGATTTAATTAGGCCTCTTCTCCCATCCCTGAAACTGACAGTTATGCACATCATTAACTTTACATATTAATTTAAAATAATAACCTATTCATTTATGGAGATTGATACACATTCAACATAGCACTGTATAAGTTCTGAGGAAGAAATGCAGGCCAGTAATTCATTGTGAAAGATATATTTTCCAATCAAATTTTTCATGGGGCTGTTTACAGGTGTGTCATGTTAGCAGTAGTCCTTGAAAACTCTGAGATATTTGAATGTGCATGGTTCAGGTAAAATTTGTCTTGTATGAGACAGGAATTTGAATCTGTTTTTTCATTAGTTTAATAAAGTCTTAATGTCTTAAAAAAAATTCTCCATCCTCAGTCGGTAGACCTTGCAAAGACTTGTGATCCTGCTTATACTCTATGACAGAGTTTCAATTTGTCAAGTACAGCCTCAGATAAAGGGAAGAATTTGCCAAAAGGGGAAGAAAGATACTTTAAAAAACTCCTTCTCTGGATCTTGGTAACCTTGAAAAACAGATGGGCTTTGGGACTTAACTAGCTGGAGAAAAGTAAGATTCATATAGCATATTAACTTCTATTGGCCCCCTCTGACCAAATTGTCATTGGATGTAATCCAGATACATATTTCATTAAAGTCATGCAATGTGAATCAATAATATCCACATCTGGATTATTTTATGAACGTGAATCTCATTCATCAGTACTTCTAATCGGATGTTAATTTGTATTTGCATCCAGAATTGCATCCACATTCTGTTCTAACTTTTTATGCCACTAAAAATGGTACAAAAGTCATACCATGCAATGCAAATGGTCAATGAAACTACCAGTTGTTGTTGTTCAGTCGCACAGCTAACTTTTTATGCCACTAAAAATGGTACAAAAGTCATGCCATGCAATGCTAATGGGCAATGAAACTACCAGTATAGCTTAGCAATGCAGAGAGTATGAGATCAGTTTCCAGCTCAGCTAGGAGGGATTCCCTGTCACCCCTCACCTCATTCAGATATGGGCTTTGTTTGACTGCAGTGACCATCGTATAGCTACATGGCACCTTAATATCATCATGAGTTCTGAGAACTCCCCAGACTGGATTGTGCAGGGAAAAATCTTTAATCTTTAATTATTACAACACAATTAAGATATGGAGGAATTATGCATATTATATTCATCTTTGATAAAGTAAAATTGGATTAAAACAATTGAGCCAGCCTGAGTCCATGCTTCCAGAACTCTGACCAAATATTATCATTATCATTAAATTCACCATTTTATATTAGATTTTCATGGATTTTAACTTCTTATTTCTAGAAGACTAAAAGCAATTGTGAAATGATCCCATTTTGAACAGACGGTAACAAATTGAGAGAAATTTTCAAATCCTTACTGGTTATATACAATAGAGTGGGACAAGAAATAATATATTTTATGAGAAAAAGTTAGGAAATTAGAATGAAGATCCTAAATGTGAGTAGTTGAGCTAGCGGAGCAGGTTACTTCAGAAAGCTGGAGGTTTTGAGCTTTTCCAATGTTACAGCCCTCATGTAGAAGCTATTGAACCTTACTCATAGGTGATGATACTGTATGTGGTGGTAGCTGTGATGTATGAATGCCTGTTACCACTTACACTAACTCAGCCATGAGAAGAGTCTCAATGTAACATGAGAAAGGTGAGGTAGGTGACGCTATTGTGGAGACTCTTCATGTTACTAGCCTGGCAACTGCCTTTCTAACCACCTGCCTTGTATCACAGAGAGTCTCTTTTGTTGGCCTCCAAACAGAGGCCATAGCATTTGGATCATTCTTTTTTGTACTTTTTTCTTGGAGAACTTCTGGAGCATTCAAAATAAATATAAATTAAACAAGGAATAAATATGCTGCAAGGTGATGTAGTAGAGTATTTGGCAGGACTTCCTTGCTTTTATTCTATTTATGATTCTGTTTATCTGCACTCTCCCTTTTACACTGATACCTACAGTGGTACATTGGAGAAGTCATCCTGTGCCAACAGGTCTTTGAGAAATTGTTAATGCCTTCAGTGCTTGGTAAAAGGAGCAATTATGGTGACTCTCTTATAATGGATGATAAACATGGATCTTTTAGTGAGTGCTGTAACAAGTGGCTTGTTTCCTAGATTCTAATCACATGAAGTGTGTCTTGAGTACCACTATGCAAACACTGAGTGCTCCTGCAAACATTAGCAATCACCAAAAAGTAAATGGGTGACCAAACACATGCTCCTTTTCTCTTGTTCTATTAGTGCATCCTTTACAACCACAGTTCAGATAGAGGGAGGTTCCAAAGAAGCACAGAGTTATTCCTGATAACCTTCCTTTCCAGAGGCTGTTCAGGACTATAACTGGGAGGGATGTCATAGAAATTTCCCCTTTGGCCCAACAGAGATGGGATGCTAGGGCAGGCAGGCCTGATCTCATCAGCTCTTGGAAGCTAAGCAGAGCCAACCCTGGCAAGTACTTGGAAGGGAGGCCTCCAAGGAATACCAGGGACAAGATGCAGAGGCAGGCAATAGCAAACCACCTCTGAAATGTCCAAGCCCCAGTAGGGGTCACCAGAAGTCAACCATGACTTCCAGGCATACACACACACACACACACAATACTCACAAAAAATATATTTTTTAAAAAAGATACGGAATGATGGCGCAGGAAAGACTTCTCTTTCCCCGAGAACAAGAAGCTAAGATGGGATAGGCAGGAAGGTAGATACTGTCTTTCTCCAGTGTCCTATCAGCACCCTTTACCTCATGTTTCTGCACTAACTTAGAAGACGTAGAAGTAGGCACTGTGAAACTGCAAGCTGTTTGTATGTGAGGAGGTTTGTCATAGAAGTTCTGCAGTGTGGGCTGCATGACTCAAGCTGGTCCCATACATCCTGCCACCTACAGAAAACCAGTATAGGATAAAGACTCTGGTGTATAGAGTTGCCAAACTGTAGGTGGGGCATGAAGATCTGCTGGAATTACAACTGACCTCTAGACAACAGAGTTCAGTTCCCCTGATTGGAGAAAATGGCTGTTCAGAGAGCAGATTCTATGGCTGCTGTCCCTTCCTTTATACCCTGTTATGGTCCCTTCCCTCCTGAAATCCTGCCATCCCCAGATTCCAACACACACTCCGCCAAACTCCAGGTATTTTCCAAGCCAGAGCTGGCAATGCTACCAGTATGTTTAACACAATAGATACACATTTGCCCTCCCAACCCAAAGTCTGAGTATGTGTTATACTTGGGGAAGCTCAGACAGTTTTATTTTTGATGAACTGAGAGCCCCTGTTTTAACTTCAGCCTCCATCTGGTTAATCTCCTCCTTGAAGTCTTGCACTGGTTTTCTCAATCCTCTGCTTTATCGGTATTTGTGTAATATGCCAGCTCAGCCTCCATTGCTGTCTTTTTTCAAGAATGTCTCTGTCTCATTTATCACATCTCTTTCTGTTGGTGTGCCAAATAATAATACTCCTCCTTGCTCAAACATTACCTCAGGCCTCCACAGCTGGCATCCACCTCAAATATCAGTATGATTTTCAAATATTTATTTTGTAGGGGTTTACTTGAAGAAAAGCAAGACCTTCATTATAAAATGTGATATATATTGCAATACTTCATGGCCACTGGATTGGTTCCAAAATCTCATTAAAATCAATGATGCTTATGTTATCTTTGTAAAATTATTTTTACATTATTTGCAGTCTACGTTTCTGACTGAGAATCAAGGCAGATTACACAATGTAAGTCAACAAAACTAATAGGATGAGACATGTAAAAAGCAGCATAGTAATGTGGAGATTGCAGAAATTTGAACAAAGCATAACTAATAAACATGACATGTTCAACAAACAGTAAATAGGCTCACCATTCCCCAGGTCTGGGCAGGGGATCCCCCAGTTTCCTGTGCTCCTTCCCACCATGGGCCAGCTGGCCTGTGGGAGGAAATTCCCAAAAAAACCCAGCAACATTGCATGCAACACGCTGACGTCACTTCCAGAAATGTTTTGCCCGAAAAGCAGAGTGTTTCACCCCAACATCATCGATGTGCTGGTGTCACTTCTGGGTAACATCTGCACATTGTGCGGTGTTGCATGCGTCCCCACCCACTCCAAATCCCCCCACCAGTGCAAAGGAATGACCTGGCAGCCCTAATAGTAAGTGATATTACATAAGTAAAAACACAGTGCGCTGAGAACAAAATAATGAATACAGCAACAGATAATACATACCATGCACAGGAATAAAGTTTCCTTCCTTTAAACATCTCCTGAATCATTCCATTACAATATGGCCCTTAACAGCTAGATTTGAGTTCAGTAGCACCTTAGGAGATGAACAAGATTTTGGGGGTTATAAGCTTTCAAGAATCAAAGCTCCCTTCATCAGAAATCTTATCCACCAAATATCTTGTTGATCTCTAAGGTGCTACTGGACTCAAATCTAGCTGTTCTACTGCAGACTAAGGTCCTTTCAGCATTTGCCTGCCACTCCAGATATTCTCAGCATTCAAGTCAAGGCAATTTAAGTCCACGGCAAAACAGCATCCAAATAACCCGGGGCAACAGCAGATTGAAACTGGGCTGACCACTGAAGTGAGGTAATGTAATGCAGAATGGGGGGGCAGCCTGGAATAAAAATAAGGTTGAACTTGATTTTAGTGCAGAATTGCTTGGAGGACACTGCTGTGAACATGGATTAAAAGTAGACTGCAGAAAGGGCCTAACATCACCACCCTCTTAAAATGTAGCCCTATTTCCTCAGTAAAAAGATGCAGAATGCCAAAAGCTTGTGCACCTTCCTGACTGCTTCAGGCAGGGTACTACACAAGGTGGGGGCCACTACAGAGAATGCACTTGTATGGGCAGTTGGTGATCTTGCATACTTGTAAGGTGGAGATACCTGCAGAAGGCCTTGCTCAGATGAGCAAAAATTGTGGTGGAACATAAGAGGAGGGAGAGACATTGTTCTGCAGATAAGATGGTCCAAGGCTGTGAAAGGCTTTATATGTGAAGGCCAGTACCTTTAACTGGATCTGGCGGTTTATGGGCAACCAATGGACTGACTGCAGAATGGATGTAATACGTATGCTTTGGCTAGCTCCTTACAACTACTACCTTCTCTGGTTGGGGGTGATAATGTTTTACTTACTTTTCTTTATTTCTTTTTCAATTTTAAAACTAATTTGGCCCTAAGGTTGCATGGATTCATTTGAGCTCTGGCATCTTAGTAAGGTTTAAAGCTCAAGGGAATATCCCCACAAAATGAAGTGCTAACATTATTACTGTGTGAATGTCTAAAACTTGGAATGTGTCAGTCTGCATTCTTCATTGAATAGCATAGTTTTATTTTATATATAATTTTTCAGTGTTGTATAGTTCATTTACTTGCTGGTAATGGCCTGCTTTTCCAACTAGTGCCAGCAAGAAATATGCTTTTTAAAAACTTTCTGAAATTTGTGGGAAGGGGACACTGCACTGAGACCACAGGACACAGGAATTGGGATCTTTGATAAGGGAAGAGGGCAATGGTAGTCCAGCCACTGAATCCTGGATGAACTCCCACAGACAGAAGCAGTAGCCGGTGACCTAGGAGTTGTGGCTTACTAGGGAATTAGTACTGTTTAAGAGGAAGCTTGAGAAGGCGAACAAACTGTGGCCAGTGGCCAATGTTAGGAAAGCTACCTGCAAGAAGAAGAAGGAAGGAGAAACTGAGGAAAAATGTTTTCCTAAATGTTAGATCGCGCTAACAAAGGACTCTTAGAGTGATTCAGCAAGTGATTCAGCTTTATTGGAAGTAACGAGCAAGCACTAACTCAGTAAGAAACCAGAACAGAAAACAGTGGGAGCTTATGCTCCTTTTAAACATAACCGGGCTAATGTAGCCACGCCTATTTACAATTAACAACCAATGAGATTGCTTAGTTAAGGACCAATGGGAGTCTTTCCCTCCTAGGGAATGGTATCGTTCTGATTGGTCGCTGTTACGAAGCGACCAATAGGAAGTTCGCTCAGAGGAGCCCTGGTCTGGCTCGAAGCTTAACATGGGAGTCCTATGAGGTGATTCATGTAATCATGTCAATACATTACACTAAACTACTCTAAGAGTGAATTTTCAGAAAAGGAGGAGTATGGGTGTTAGTCAGTTCTCTTCTATCATTCCTTAGGTGGGCCAAAAGAAGCCCACAAAGAATGTGTGTATGATGCAACAACCTCCAACTTGTACAAAACCCTTGTCAGAATCTAAATCTCAGAACTACTCAGTATTACTCATCTTCTTGACAGTCAGTGTGCCAAAGCAAGAAATAATGTTTTTGTTGTTGGTCTCTCATATATTGCCCTTTAGCTGTTTTCAATCTTGTCGTCAGGATTTTCTCCCAGACAGTCATATTTAAATGTTGTGAAGAATACATTTTTACATCATAAATAATAAGTATCCTAAGAAATATATACCAGGAGTCATTTGTATTTTCTTCTAACTGATCTTTCAAACATGAACCGATAAAGTTGCCTTGTACTGAATCAAACCATGGGTCAATCAAAGGCTCTCCCGGGTCTCAAGCAGAGACTACCTATCTACTACCTGGTCCTTTTAACTGGAGATGCTGGGAATTGGGACCTTTTTGGCTAAACATTAGGAAGTACTTCCTGACAATTGGGATGGTTCCTTAGTGGAACAATCTTCCTTGGGAGGTGGTGGGCTCTCCTTCTTTGGAGGTTTTTAAGCAGAGGCTAGATGGCCATCTGAGAGCAATGCAGTTTCTGTGAATTTAGGCAGATCAGGAGGGGGAAAGGGATGAGTCAGTGTTTGGCTCTTGTAACCCTTTCTTACATGCTTAGGGTAATGCTGTTCACCACTTTTGGGATCAGGATGGAATTTTCCTCCAGGCCAGATTGGCCAGGGATCCAGGAGGTTTTTTCCCTTCCTCTGGGCATAGAGTAGGGGTCACTGGGGGAGTTGGGGGGGGGAGTTGTGAATCTCCTGTGTCGTGCAGGGGATTGGACCAGATCATCCTTGATGTCCCTTCCAACTCTGTGTTTCGCAGTTTCTGCATATCAAGCAAATGCTCTACGATTGAGCCATGGCCCCTCCCAGTTTTCCCATGGTGGTTCTCCAACCTATAATACTAATTGGATATCATGTTTTTTTTTCTACTGAGTCAAAGCACATCTTCTTGCTGCTAGGATTTCCCTCTTTAATCATAAAGGCCCCAACTGGAGCAGAAAGCTACACCTCTTTTCCATCCTTAGTAATCCCTGTGAGCTTTTGAATATCCAGCCTGTTCCTGTTGGCATAGCCCCATCTCTTCATCTGCATAGTCTCATCCTGGAGCCTTTTTCTCACTCATGCTAGAGCTGGTAGAATTTTGAGAACTAACTTTTAGACAGATGAGTTGACTGATATGGACAAGATGGCACTCTTGTTCATTAGTAAAAATTACTTTATTGCTTAATATAGCTATTGGCACAGTGTCTTTTATCTGGCAAAGAAATCCAGTTGTTCTCTGTATGCTGCATTTCAACATGTGGCCAAAATGTTTTGATTAATGGCAAGCAAAGGTTTCTACAAAAGTAATGGCTTCTCTTTGCTTTTTATTTGTAATGGTTGAAGACATTTTTCATTCATGCTGCATAGTCTAGCTATGCCAAAAAGTATTAGACAGAAGAAATATTTCTGTAGTCCATCTCATTTTCAGACATTAGGACTGAGATTAGAACTGAAAATATTTTCAGGAGGGTTAGATCTTGAGTTCAACATTTATTTTAAATATTTATAACCCACCCAAGCTGGGTTAGACAATGTAAGGATAATTTTATCAGACATTAAAAACAACAGATATAAAACATTAAACCTATTCTAAAATCACTTTATGCCAACCACCCATAGGTATTCCCTTCTGCCTAGGCTCAGATTGCCCCTGTTGCTTTTCAGAACAGCTGTTTTAGAGCTGCTGTTTCACAGCTTTGCTGCAAAGCCAGGAGGGTAGGAAGTGCCCCTCACTTCTCCTGGGAGAATGTTCCAGAGACATGGGGTGGCCACTGAAAAGGTTCAAGCCCAGAACATGCCTTGGACAAGGGGGGTACTGGCAGTAGACCCTGCTTGTAAGGACAAAACTGACACATGGGAACATACAAGGAGAGGCACTTCTTCAAAAATGTGGGCCCCAGGTCATGAAGAGCATTAAAGATAACCACCAGTATCTTGGATTGGACCCAGAAACTAATCAGCAGCCAGTGAATGGGACCTTAGAATAGGCATAACATGGTCAGACCAATTAGCCCCAGGTAGCATACGGGATTCTGCATTTTGTACCAGCTGCAATTTCCAAATTGTCTTCAAGGGCTGTCTTGTGTAGAGTGCTTTACAGTAGTCTAGCATAAGGAGGTCAGTAACATTCTCTTCCTGTTTTATGAAAATATGTCTGTAATAAAAGATAATGATCAATGATCCCATAATCATTGATCCCATCAATCCATATGACCCCATGATTCTATCAGTCCATATATCTATCAGTAAATATTTCACATACAATTTAAACATGCAAGTATTACATGTACATAGGCTGGGACTGAACCTTGGCTTTTGCATGTCCTGTTTCACCAGTGTAACCTGTGAGGGGGATATGTAGGCCCTATACGGTGCATCCATATGTAGGCCCAATTCCCTTTGTGGGTTATATCTATGATGGGATACCACCATGAATCTGAGGAGATAGAAATGTTTTAAATACGTAAATATGGTCTATTCCTATACCCTCATTGCCTGTTTAGTACATTATTACCCTATCTTTCCTTGAAATCATTCACAGCAAAGTATTTCTCTTCCATTAGGCAGAT
>NW_015165832.1:2154862-2184066 GCF_001447785.1 Gekko japonicus | reverse complement strand
GACAATGTAAGGATAATTTTGTCAGACATTAAAAACAATAGATATAAAACAAAAAACCTATTCTAAAATCACTTTATGCCAACCACCCATAGGTATTCCCTTCTGCCTAGGCTCAGATTGCCCCTGTTGCGCTTCAGAACAGCTGTTTTAGAGCTGCTGTTTCACAGCTTTGCTGCAAAGCCAGGAGGGTAGGAAGTGCCCCTCACTTCTCCTGGGAGAATGTTCCAGAGACATGGGGTGGCCACTGAAAAGGTTCAAGCCCAGAACATGCCTTGGACAAGGGGGGTACTGGCAGTAGACCCTGCTTGTAAGGACAAAACTGACACATGGGAACATACAAGGAGAGGCACTTCTTCAAAAATGTGGGCCCCAGGTCATGAAGAGCATTAAAGATAACCACCAGTATCTTGGATTGGACCCAGAAACTAATCAGCAGCCAGTGAATGGGACCTTAGAATAGGCATAACATGGTCAGACCAACTAGCCCCAGGTAGCATACGGGATTCTGCATTTTGTACCAGCTGCAGTTTCCAAATTGTCTTCAAGGGCTGTGTTGTGTAGAGTGCTTTACAGTAGTCTAGCATAAGGAGGTCAGTAACATTCTCTTCCTGTTTTATGAAAATATGTCTGTAATAAAAGATAATGATCAATGATCCCATAATCATTGATCCCATCAATCCATATGACCCCATGATTCTATCAGTCCATATATCTATCAGTAAATATTTCACATACAATTTAAACATGCAAGTATTACATGTACATAGGCTGGGACTGAACCTTGGCTTTTGCATGTCCTGTTTCACCTGTGTAACCTGTGAGGGGGATATGTAGGCCCTATACGGTGCATCCCATATGTAGGCCCAATTCCCTTTGTGGGTTATATGTATGATGGGATACCACCATGAATCTGAGGAGATAGAAATGTTTTAAATACGTAAATATGGTCTATTCCTATACCCTCATTGCCTGTTTAGTACATTATTACCCTATCTTTCCTTGAAATCATTCACAGCAAAGTATTTCTCTTCCATTAGGCAGATGAGGATGAGATGGTATAACCAATATCACCCAGTGAGTTTCATAGAGATACAGGGATTTTAACCTGAGTATTACAGATACTGTAACACTATACTGGTTCTCTTCTGTTCAATCTCAGTCTGTGAATGAATCAGTCCTGACATGATTCAAAACTTGAGCTCTTAAGGTCATTCCCTGTCTTGCTAAACAATAACATTTTAATCCAATTTATTAATTATTGCAGGACAGAACAAGAGGATGCAAAACTTACAACACTGGCATTGATTAAAACGCAAAGTCAATAAAAATGTTTGTAAACCTAGAAACAGATAACAAATAAAATAAAAACATACATAAAGAAGTACTCCTTAACTGCTGCAAAAAATAATTATGAAAAGGTTCTCTGATGAATATCATCTTGCCTCTAATAGTGACAGGGCTCTAGTCCAAATCAGGTACTCCATTTTCATTTCATTTAATTAGACAAGATCATTTCCAAGACAATAATGTCATCTCTGTTTATTCATTGATTCATCCATCCATCCATCCATTCATTCAGACAATTTAGACTATTTATATCCTGCCTTTCCCCCAAAATGTCCAAGATGGTAAACAACAATAAAGTTAGGTTCAGTTACATCTGCCCATCAATCTCCGATTCTGATATGTTTGTTTCCTCCACAATGTTTCCCCCTCGGAATTAAACCCAAACAAATGGTGACCATATAAGCTCATCTTGTTATTCCAATTTGGTCCTTGCATCTGTCAAACAACTTTATTATGCTGTATGCTGATTTGCTGCTCACCCTTTACTTATATGTATGAACTGGCAACTTCCATTTCAATGCATTTGAAGAAGTGTGCATGCCCACGAAAGCTTATACCTTGAATAAAACTTTGTTGGTCTTAAAGGTGCCACTGGACTCAAACTTTGTTCAACAATATAAATAAATAGATGAGGACTTCTGAGTAAGATGACAGAGTAATCAGAAGCTACTGTGCGCCACTGTTGTCTCTTTTTCATATTGTGCTTTAATATGGACCTGTTTTGTTTGATTTTGCAGCTACTGGCTCCCACTTTTGTATTTTATTTCTATTTGTTATTACTTCTACCTATAAGTGGGCTTATATTTTCACAATAACATACATTAAATATAAACCAGCAGATGAAAATATAAATAACAGCATAAGGGTGAAAAATATAAATAGTACCATCAAAAAAGCAAATTATAAACTATAAATAGCCTGAAATTAATTATCCCAATATCATGAACAATAAAAGATTTTTGAATAACAACAGAGTAAAAGATAACACCGTCCATGAACTAAAAGCTGGTAAATGCAAAAATAAATAAATAGAGACATTAATGAATAAGCAACATTAACTTAAATAAAAAAATGTCTTGCCTGGTAATAGATTGACAACAAAGGGAGCACAAGATGAGCCTCTCAGGGAATACTGTTTCATAGTCATACCATGATCGAAAAGGCCCAATCTCAAGTTGCCATTTGCCTGCCTCCATCCAGTTGGCAGGGGTGCCTGGAGCAGGGCCTCCATAAATGACTTCAATGAAAGGACAGGACAATATGGCAGCAGGCAGTCCTTCAGTTATCCTAGCTCCAAGTTGTATATGGCTTTGAATGATAAAAACATCACTTTGAGTTCAACCAGAAATACATGGGATGCTAGTGAATCCCGGTGGGCCTATTGGTATGCCCTATTGGGACCACCTGGACCAGGAGACCACTCCCTCTAGTTGACTCCAGCCCAAATAGAGGGGGATGCTTGAGGAAAGAGGGCTCACTGAGGTAAGTGAGGCTCCTTCCCGGTCTGTCATCACTGCAGTGAGTAACAGGATGCACCCTCCCCACCTACTTTCACTGCAACAAGGGATGAGGTTGCCTGTCCTTGCCTCAGCGAAGAGGATGGGACTGTCCCACTTGGCCTTTCTGTGGTGAAGGATGGGACTGGGCTGCATGGCCTTACCTTGCCTGGTGAGGTGTGGGCCTGCCCTGCCTCACTGCTGCACGGCCACACAGCTTGGCCAGGCACCTCTTGTTTGGGGCTGGCAAGGCAGACATTCCTTCCCTCCTTTGGGGCCAAAGCAGGAAGGGGGGGGGTCTGTTCCCAAATCTGTCCTTGGTTTAGGGCTTTAAAATCCAAAAAGTGGCACCTTGAATTGAGCTTAGAAATGGTATACACTTGAAAGGATTCAAGACTGAATTTTGTACATTTTAAATGTTTGTCACAGATAAACTGTGTTTAGAATGGTTTAGAATGTGTTGTATATATGGAATAGGTATCTGATCAAACAATAGACCTAAAGAGCCTCTTGCAGAGGGTGAAAGAGGCGAGCACAAAAGTTGGCTTTGAATTGAGCTTAGAAATGGTATACACTTGAAAGGATGTGTTTAAATGTGTTTGTCACAGATAAACTGTGTTTAGAATGGGTTAGAATGTGTTGTATATATGGAATAGGTATCTGATCAAACAATAGACCCTGCAGACGGTGACTGCAGCCATGAAATTAAAATACGCCTGCTCCTTGGGAGGAAAGCAATGGCAAACCTAGACAGCATAATAATAAGCAGAGACATCACCCTGCCAACAAAAGTTCGTATGGTCAAAGTAATAGTATTTCCAGTAGTAATGTATGGCTGCGAGAGTTGGACCATAAGGAAGGCTGAGCGCTGAACTGTAGATTCTTTTGAATTATGGTTCTGGAGAAGACTCTCAAGAGTCCCTTGGACTGCAAGGAGATCAAATCAGTCAATCCTAGAAGAAATCAACCCTAACTGTTCCCTGGAAGACCAGATACTGAAGCTGAAGCTCAAATACTTTGGCCATCAAATGAGAAGGGAGCACTCACTGGAGAAGACCCTGATGCTGGGAAAGATTGAAGGTAAAAGAAGGGGACGGCAGAGGATGAGATGGTTAGACAGTGGTATCGATGCAACGAACATAAAATTAAGCAAACTCTGAAGCACGATGGAAGACAGGAGGGCCTGGCGTGATCTGGTCCATGGGGTCGCCAAGAGTCGGACTCAACTGTGTGACTGAACAACAACAAACAATAGGAACATTTTCCTACCCAGGCAAAATAGAGATTCTGTAAGAAGGAAGAATTCTTACTGAAGCACAACTACTTACAAGACATATACTTGCTGAAGATGGTTGAAAGCTGCAGAGAAATGTAACCAAATTTTGTAAAAATACTGTTTTGATTTGAAATCCTAGTTTCTGGTTCTCTCCCCCCAAAAAACCAAAACAAACAAAACTATACTAGCAAAATGATTGCTTTTAAAATTGCCACTTATTGTTGTGTCAGTTGTGGTATTCATTGGTAACACTTGCAACAGAAAAAAGCTCACAACACACACATAGAAAAAGAAAAAAGTCATATTTGAATGAATATCAGAATAAAGCATGACTGATAGAAAACTTTGTCATGTAAATGTAACAAATGAATACTTTTATTAGTGATTTCTTTGTTTTATGTAATTGGCTTCAAGCCTTGGAAAGGTGGACTGTAATGTTTAAATAAGTATAAGATATTTACTATGTGTGAAATTTAAATCATGCCTTTCTGCCCTTATATTCCATACATGGGCTTACAAAAAGACACTAAGTAACCCACTAAGGTCCTAATATCTGCAGGGAGAGTGGGCAGGTTCAGTCGGTTTTGACAGGGGAACTCCCACCTGTGGTTATTAAGAATGTTTAACTGCTACAACACGTATACTTAAGCACAGACATAAGAGAGGCAATACAACTAATGCACTTTAACATTTAAAATAAACTCTTTATATAAACAAAGCATGGAGGTTGTCATATAAATCCTCATTCATTCCTGGTTGGTTGCTATTACTTCATAGCAATGAATCTTCAGGATATTACTGGTTACAGATATTTTCAGCATCCACAAGGATACACAGAACAAAAAAATACTAAGCACATAGATAATCCATATGTTGTAGGTCCATATATTGTAAGCTCACAGATACTGGAACAGAATATGAGGTTTCCAGGTTGTACTTGGGAGGCTGCAGCTCTTCTCAGTTGAACCCAGGATTTACCTGCAATAATTCAAGGCAGGTCTTAGCACAGCAAAGTCTATACAGGCCTCTCCCCACTCTTTTGATGATGTTGCCTCTTCCTGGGCCAGGCTGAGCTTAGGGTTGCCAAGTCGTTCTGACTCACTAGCGTGGGAGCGTTGCTTCGGTCCGGGAGCTGCCGAGGGATGTTTGCGCGCGCGCCACCAAAACATCACAGGAAGTGACGCATCTTAATAGTCCCAAACCAACATTTAATAACTTCCCAAGAAGTAGCTTCACCTTTGTTTGAAAGCATCTCTAATAATTGTATTGGTTAACAGCATTTACCTGCAATAATTCAAGGCAGGCCTTAACACAGCAAAGTCTGTACAGGCCTCTCCCCACCCTTCTGATGATGTTGCCTCTTCCTGGGCCAGGCTGAGCTGCTGGCTGCTGGGAATACCCATCCTCCCTTAGGGAAGGCTACAAGCACTGAGCATGCTCATTAAATAAGTATAGGAGGGGGGAAGGGGAGTTAATTGCCATGCTTTTGAATGCTGTTAACAGCATGCTGTTAACAGTTACAAAACTGCAAAACTTACAAAAGAGCACTCTGCTTTCATATGCCCCTTTGCATCAACTATGGTAATCAGGTAGCCATTTGTTGGCTGTCCCACCACTCAAAGTGGCCTGTCTGGCATCAGCCAGAGCCTGGGCCTTTTCCATCATGGCCGTGGAATGGATTCCCAGAAGAGTTGAGGAGGGTCCCTCCTTGGAGATCATCAGCAGGCACCGCAAGGCTTGCTTGTTTGCCAGAGCTTTTAAGGGGGAGTGACTGGCAGGCATCTTTTTTGAGAGGGGAAGACTTGGGATTTGTTATTTTGTTCTAGTTTAAACTGGAAATGTTTTTTAATTGTTGTTGTAAGCCTCCTTGAACCAAGTGGAAAGGGGTGGGGTATAAACATTTAAATAAATAAATAAAACACCACAGAATACGATATTATTAGTTAGGCTTGCCAAGTCCCCCCGGGGGGCGAGGAAACCCCCGCCCCAGAGGCCCATTCCCCGTTGCCGGCAGATCGGGCCCCTGGGGGAACCCCACCCCGACGTGCACGTCACCCGGAAGTGACGTGACGACGCTGGGCATCTGGGGGCGGGGCCACGGTCAGCCGAGGGAAAACTCTATGTTTTTCCCTTGGATGGTCGTGGCCTCACCCCCAGCGTGCCCGGCGTCGTCACGTCACTTCCGGGTGACATGTGTGCGGCGCGCGCTTGAACTCCTGGAGCAAGCCGGGAGTCCCCCGCTCCGGATACTGGTATCACTTGGCAACCCTATTATTAGTACATTTTTATTCTGCCCCATGGAGGAGCTTTAGGCAGCATTCATCATTCTCCCTCTGCTTCATTTTATCCTAACAAGGTAGGTGTAGCTGAGAGTGACTGAATTTTAGAATAGTTGTGTCACAGAAGATACAGGTATTGGGTTCTATCCAGCACTCTTTCAGCAGAGGACATGTCTGGATACAGATTTTCCTGAATCGCTCTCATCCTGATCATTGGAATGTTGTCCACATAGGTAGTCAGGGGACTGTACTGAGGAAGTTGAAAGAAGGCAAAAACATTTCCTTCCCTCTTCTGCAAGCATAACTCCATAGACAGAAAAGGAGGGAGTGATTTTGCCTCCTTCCCCATTCTCACTGCAACCCCCAACATGGCTGCTGAGCTATGTGAATCCAGTGTTCATGGAAATCAGCTTTCCAAAGCTCAGAAACTACTGAGGTTAAAGAGGAATGCACAGAAAATCTACTCTTCTCTCCTTGTACTGATGGATTGTTGGGTCCAACCCATTGTATTCTCTGAAGACATGACTTTGAAGTAACTCCTTAATACCAAAGAAGGCTTGGGAATCTTATGTGGACAGACAAGGGATTAAACAAATTTAGGCCATCTTTCTTAGAAGTAAATACAGCATTGCTGTGTACCCTCTGACCTTGGGTGTCCTGCAAGATAAATAAGAATTCTTTCTTCACCATCCATGCATCCCTTCTGAGGCTTTTGTACAATGCAGAGCTTTGGGGTTATCTGCAAATGGTATGTACTGCCCGTTCATTTTAGCCTGGTAGGATCACTCATTTGGAAATCTGTTTTTTAATGGAAGATTCAGGCCATCCTTTTCCTCTTAGCAATTATAACATTGGTCATGGCCTTAGTGGGATGTCCAGATTTTCTAATAATACTTTCTGAAGAGAATGTGTGAAAGCATTCTTACATATGAACTGGGAAAGTGACCCATCAAAAGAAAAGGAAGGAAATTAGTTGTCATCATGGTTTAGATATTTGCTATTTGTAGTCATGGTTTTCTTTTCTGTATTCTTTTTCTTCCTCAGAATGCTAAAGTTTAGAGGATTTGCATTGCTTAAGACAGGGCTTTGAGCCTGGAACTGGCAATATAAAATGTGGAAGCATTTTGTAGAAGCCTCTGATTTACCATGAAGTAAATAATGTGTGTTATGGCATAATTTATTAGCATAAAATGTATTCGTTGATACCAAGAAATGGCCATGAATCATAGGAGAGGAATAAACTGTAGGCCAGAATGCTTAGTAATGTGGGATTCCTTGGTACAAGATTTTAGTGAATGTGGAATGTGAAAAAAGTGATTTCGTAGTAGTTGGCGAGGTGTCCAACCAGCTTTCCAGGGTTTTGTGCTGATGTTAGCACAGAAGAAGGTGCAGAATTATTTTATATTTGCAGCCATTATCAATAATGATATTTGGCAAACGGCCAGCCATAAGTTTAAATGTACTTTCCCCATCAAAGCTGAGTTAAAATAGTTTCATTGATGACCTAATCTAAAATTTAAATTTGACATTAGCAGGATTACTTATTCCAAAATATTGTATGCAGGAGAGATCAACATAGCACAATATTGGAGAGTAGGACTGCCAGCCCCCCGGTGGGGGCAGAGGATGTCCTACCACATCTCATCTTTCCTACTGCTGCTCTGAGCAGAGGTGGAAAAAAACAATAACATGGCCACCAGGGAAACAATGTAATGTCACATCCAGAAAACCCTGGAAGTGATGTCAGTTCTCTCTAGGAATCAGCAAAAATGCTATGATGTCATGCCATCACTGGAGGCTGCCGTCCTACTCTCCTGCTGGTTGCCAGAAAAGGCCTGACAACTCTGGTGGGGGAGTGACTGGGTGTGTGTGTAGACATGTGTGTGTTTGCGTGCATACAGAATTATCAGGCATTCTGTGCATTCAACAACAGATTAGTATATTTAATTCTCCAGTTATTCTGCATGTTCTCCACAGTCATCTTATACATATGTTTAGTTATGTATGTAGTATGCAATATGGAGGGCATTTTTATACTCTAGACATTTCTTTTTAAGTCTAGATTGTCATAGTGAGTGGCAAGGTGTAAAATAGACCCTGGCTTCAGTTCTGTATGTGCAGCAGGGTACATTGAACAAAATGAAACCATCGTTAACTTTACCTGCCTGATTTTCTGCAGCTGCTTTGAGCAGATCTGGAGCAGTGGCATACCTGTTCCTCTGGAGAAAATGGCTGCTATTTAGAGAGTGTACTCTATGGCATTATACCCTACTCTTCCCGGCTCCACTCCAACATCTCCAATAATTCCCCATCTCCTAAAATTCCCTCATAAATGTTTATATTACTATTAAATGGGTATTAAAGATTTCATATTAAATATGAACAATGGAAAACGTAGTACAATTTTGTGTGGCGACTGCATAGATGCATTGAACTGTATCACTTAGAGTAATGGGATGACATAGATCTCAGGCTCAAATTGTGTTAGAATTTGTGACATGTAGGATTGTGGTTCCCCTGATTTCACTTTTATGCTGACAATCAGACATCAGAAATGGAGGAGTTTGTTTTCCAAATCCAGGGCCCTAATTCAAGCAGAACTACAGCACTGGGGTAGAAGGGGCTTCAGCACATGCAGTCCATCAGTATGTGTTCAGCCTCCCAACAGGGCAAATAATACTCTCTGGGTCTATTTCAAGTTGGCAAAATAGCTGGGGGGAAGGCTGAAGCCCCTTCTCTCCATGTGTCATGTTCTTGATCCAAACTGGGACCCTGGGCATTTGGAAAACAAGTTGTCTTGCTCCTGTTGTCCATTTTGACAGTTAGCATCAAAGGCAGTTCAGGGAAACCCTGACTTCACATGCGTCAAATTGTAGTGCATAGTTTGGGTCTTAGAAAGTAGGTATTATCAATGTTCTTCGGGCCAGTTCCTATATCCATGTGTATCACTTCATTTAGCAATTAAAAACTTGCATCTGATTGTTGGGTGGTTTCACTGAAAACCTCTGAAAATGGCTGCAGGGATGTTATTTGCTCCATGGGAGGGGGCTGTACATGCAGAACTGGGAACTTTCCCATGGGGACATCTGCTTGGAAGTCCCTGTGGCTGACTTGCATTACACATAATGTCTAGTTGAGATGTGAGGCAATGTGAAGTAGTGTGCAATTTTTGTCTGTTATTTTAAATATAATGGATTCTGCACACATGGAAATCTTGGCTACACTCGATTCCCATGTGGCCTTCCCTTGCCTAGATTCCTTAGCATCCATCCCACCAACCATTCTGATGCAGAGGTTTGGGATGGTGGGGTTTTTTGGGGGTGGGATGTTGTCTTTACTGAAAGAGCTACAGAGTCAGGTGAGTGGTGTGTAGCTGGAATGTCCATGTTTTCCCCCATGTGTACACCTGGCAAAAAAGAAAATAGTTGCAGGAAAGAACTTGGGTATGCATTTGCAGAGCTCCTTAGAGTGTGTTCACTCTAGGGCCACTTCTGATCACCAAATCATAGAATCACAGAGTTGGAAGGGGCCATACAGGCCATCTAGTCCAACCCCCTGCTCAATTCAGGATCAGACTAGAGCATCCCTAACAAGTGTTTGTCCAGCCGCATAAAGACTGCCAATGAGGGGGAGCTCACCACCTCCCTAGGTAGCTGATTTCACTGTTGCACAACTCTTACTGTAAAAATGTTTTTCCTAATATCCAACCAGTACCTTCCCGCCCTTAATTTAAACCCATTATTGCAAGTCCTATCCTCTGCTGTCAACAGGAACAGCTCCCTGCCCTCCTCTAAATGACAGCCCTTCAAATACTTCAAGAGAGCAATCATGTTCCCCCTCAACGTCCTCTTCTCCAGACTAAACATTCCCAAGTCCCCCAAACATTCCTCATAGGGCTTGGTCTCCAGGCCCCTGGTCATCCTCATCACTCTCCTCTGCACCCACTCCATTTTGTCCACATCCTTTTTGAAGTGAGGCCTCCACACTCCACACTTCTTCCAGAGGAGTTTGCTGTGGTCTTTATGTTCCCTCCCTTGTTGTGTTCTTGTCAGTAGCAGCCTGATGCCAGGAATGTGTGCATCTGCATCAATGTGTGCTGGTTGGCTTTTTCCATCTGCCTGTCACAGGGATGTCATCAGCACGCTGTTCTGTGATTAGTAAGTTGCTTTTGGCAATGCACCTGTGGTTTCACGATCCTAGGATGAGCATTATACTTTTTCATTTCATAAATATGACAAACAGCACAGTCATTCAAAGACCGCTGATGTAGTCCATTTCACTGGATGACCCCTGTTTTGGAGCTCTTCCGCCAGGCTTTTGAGTAGGAGCCGCCGCCGCCACTATTACCACCATCGTGTACTGCAGAGCAGTGCCGTCGGGGTGGGCTAATTAGCCAACTGGGGACATCTCAGCCTATGGCACACCCCCCCCCTTTCTGTTGACCTCACGGTGAGATAGAATAATGAGTGGGTATTTTTAACTACCAATGCATCCGGTAAGATTGAATTGTGTTTTAAGTGGATAATTGTGTAATTTTTACTGCACTTTTGTGTGCCTAAACTGTTTTAATGTGTTATATTTTACTGTACTGTCGTGCCGTGTAAGCCGCCCTGAGCCCGCATGCGGGGAGGGCGGGGTATAAATGCAATAAAATAAATAAATAAATAAATATAACCACTACTATAAGTTGTCAATAAATCTAATATAGGAATCAGGAACTGATAGCTACCAACTGAGAAGAAAAAATTAAGCGTGAAGGCACTGATGTCTATGGAAACAGGAAGGATTATTGGCAAACCACTTTGGGGGAGGTAGGAGTCATTGCCCTCCACTCCTCAAAAATTGATTATTGATCAATAAGTTTGAGGCTATACTATGCTGTACTATTAGTTTCATATTAGGGTTGCGGTGTTTGGTTAATTAATTAGTTATATTTATCAATTTAAAATGTTTCAGTTATTAGAAAGGTACTTCTAATTATTGGGAAGCAGATTTTAAGCAAAGAATAACTGTAATACAAGTAACTAATTACAAAAACTATGGGGTAACAGGGACCCTTCTGAGAAGAGATGTTTCACATTCTCACACCTATGAGGGAATGTCTCTTCTAAGATGGTGTCTGTTGTAATACCTACATGCATCATCTAAAAAGCATGACTTTTCTTCATTACTACTGGCCTTATTCATGGGTGTATTTATACAAATTTAAAGTATTAATCATTTAAAACATATGCTATTAATTGACTTTTTCAAAAAAAATCATGGTTTCTCCTGAAGATTATCAGTGTTATTAACCTTTATTAAACCTTTGCTGTTAATTCTCTGGGATTTTCAATTGATATTTCATTTTCATGCAAGTTTTAACTATCATTGAATCATGGCAAAGTATCCTAGCTTTCTAAGGGTGCTGAGAATTTCCTCTGTGTTACTCCTTGTCCCCAGATAGAATTCTAATTCCCAAGATCACCTGAGGAGAGGGAATTAAGTCTTCCATGTAGATATGACATATGAATGTAGGGAACAGAGAAGGATATGAAAATTTAAACAGGATTGTGATGAATAGCTGAAAGAGTGAAGGACTTGGCTGAGAGTCCAGTGTACTCAACATCTTCCAGGAGATTCTTAGCATGGTGTCAGGAATGACCAAAGCCTAAAATGAAATGTAGGATACTGTTTATTTTTATCTAGACTACAACATAGCCATTTGCCTGAGAGCCATTTGCCTAACTCAGTTCCTCCCTTATTCTAGGAATACTTATATATGCTGTGTGTCCTGCTAGGGTGGATGTGTATTGGACAAATTGTACAAATGTTGTACAATCAGATTTTCACTATTTCTGTCCTTAGACCCATTCTGCTCTATATACAACTTTTCACAAATTTACGTAACTGTCGTTTTCCTCTGTTTCAATTGCCAATATGGTAACCCATGTTCTTCTCATGATTTTTGCAGAGTTCTTATTTGTGAAAGCCCTTTAGTGCATCTTGTCCTCCTCAGTTTGCTGCTGTCAGAGTCAACTGCTGCTTGAACACACCATGGGCTTCTGTGCTGTTGTCTCCATTGACTTCATTCTTACTCATATCCACCAGGTCTTTCTGTGGTCTGGCTCCACTACCTTTTAGCCCTTACCTTTTTTGCAGAAACTGTGTCCCATCTTCACTCAGACAAACTAACTTGAAATCTTGGAAGTGCAGCACATGGAACTTATTTCAAACAGCAGAATTTATGGATTTGTTACCTTTTTCCATTAGAGGTTTTTATTTCATTGTTTTGTACTCTGTATCTTCCCATGGTGCTGGTTCTTATCATCCTTGTCTGTTCCCTATTCCCCGTCTCAACATTTGCTGTTCTTTTCTTAGGAACCGCTTTTAAGACATAATGTTTTATTTTTAAAAGAAAGAGAGATAAAACAGTGACACAAGTGCAAGAAGGATATGCATGTTAATATAAACAGGGGAGTGGAAGTTTGTAGTCTGTCCGGAACACGAATAAAGTTTGGAGCAGTTTCATTATTTTTAACACATCTGTTTTCCTGCTTGGCTCTAATTAGGAGCTAAAGAGAAACCAAGCATTAAAATGACAATAATTAGAACAATGTATAATTCTTCGGTTTAAGTGTGTGTAGAGATATTAGTTATATAATATACAAGTGGGGGATCCACAAAACTTTTCAAGGACATCTCATTTCCCCCTCCCCCACTATTTCCCTTTTCCTTCCATGAAAGATGCCATAACCTCTCCCCTTTTCCTGGTTCCTTCTATCCTTCCCAGCCACCAGACAACTTACTTTTATCATCCCTTCATCTTCAGTTTTCCCTCCTTCCCTACCCCTGGCACAAGACTTTGCAGTGGGCACTTCAGTTTCCCCTGTAACTCCTTCGCCATACTAGTTCCTCTATCCTTCCTGCTTGCCATACCCATACCTGCATTTTCCTTCCTTCTCTCTTTCCAATGAAGCAGCCAGCATACATTTTCTCTGCCTTCCATCTTCAGCTGTATTTATTATTTTTTACTATGTTTATATCCCACCTTTCCCCACAATGTGGACCTAAAGCGGTTTATCTCATTATCCCCTTATCTTCATAAAAAATCCTGTGAAGTAGATTAGGCTGAGCATGTAGCCATGTTGGTCTGAAGCAAAAGGACAAAGTTTGGGTCCAGTAGCACCTTTAAGACCATCAAAGTTTTAGTCTGGGTGCACTCACACTTCTTCAGATATACTGAAACAGAAGTCACCAACCATTTCATATAGGTAGAGGGTGAGGAGGATGTTGCAAGGAAGGGCCAATTAGAATCAAATGCATAAGTCACTGAGCAGTAAATTTAACTAAGACTGGATGAAGAGGATTAACAAGACTTGTGCCAATCGTCTTCATCCAGTCTTACTTCTCTGCCACCCCCCACCATTGCCACTGCTGGCGACAAGTGCAGCATGACTCCTGCCCTCCACCTCTGGGCCCACTGTGGCTTCCTCCCCCCCTATCACCACCACTCACCAGCCTGGCATGGCTCCTGGCCTCTGCTTCCAGGCCTGCTCTGGTTTCAGCCACACCCTACCATTGTTGCTGCTGGTGGCAAGTCCAGGGTGGCTCTTGGCCTCCACTGCCAGGCCTGATGAGGCTCCCTGCTTCCCTTGTCAACACTGTTGCTCTTGTCCTTCCAGGCCCACTGATGGGAGAGAAAGAGGAGGTAGGTACATTATCTGCACATGCACAGAAAATGCTTTTGTTTTGCAGATGATTTATACCCCAATGTAATTTTTAAAATGAATTCAGATTTTTCTGCAAACTGGGGTGTGTGTTTCCTTCAAATTTGCAGAACTATCTGGTTTATGTCAGCCTGGCTCTGATCTGCAGTTTTAAGTATCTTAGGCCACACTTGACTATTAAATACATGATTGATATTTGATGCATAATATCATATAAGCCATTATGCACTTGCATCTATATGTTAAGGATGATTTTAAAACTGGAAGAGTGCCCAAATAGAGAAATGCAGAGATCAACAAGATTTTCATGGTACAAGCTTATACCCTGAAAATTTTGTTGGTCTCTAAAGTGCTATGAATCCAACTGTTCTACTGCAGACCAACATGGCTACCCTTTAAAACTCAAATGTAGAAATGTACACTCTTGGCATCTCTTGAGGTAGTAAGTAGAAATGATATATTACAAGGTGGACCTGCTCTTGAAGCCCATGAAACACATAGTTACCATGCTGTAATCCTGTCTAGATCCTGAAATTATTTTCACCAGGCAAGTTTTCTTCTGTAAATCTGAGTTCTAGTGTCAAAATTAGTTTATCCAGAGTAGGGATGGGCACAGACCCAAGCCAAAGTCCGGGCCAGACTTTGCCCGGTTCGGGCTTGCAAACCCCAGTTCACAAACAGCGCCTTCCCCAAACACTTACCAAACTTCTGTTTGGCTCAGTTCATGGTTCGGTTCCCCAACACGCTTGCATCACTTCTGGGTGGCATTGGGCCCCCACCTCCAGCATGTCTGCATCACTTGGAAGTGACACGAGTGTGCTGTCCAACGTGCTCATGCCACTTCTGGGTGATGTGAGTGCACCAGTGGCATGACCCAATGCCACCTGGAAGTGACACGAGTACATGGGGGGGCAACATGCTCACACCAGATTATGTGAGCACACCAAGGGTGGGGGCCCAATGCCACCCAAACCGGTTCAGATCAGGAGGGTTTTTTGCTCAGGAGTTCAATTTGGGGCTTGGTTCAGGGCCATCTGGCTTGTGAGCCCTGGACCGAACTGGGCTTTCCCAGTCTGTGCCCATCACTAATCCAGAGACATCAAGATTCTTGAGTTCTGGATTTGTTTGTAATCTATAGACTTTATGTACATATTTACAGATACTAACACGTGTATACACTTACATAATATTTGCATGATACATTATATTGGAGACCAACCTACCACACTCAGCTTTGTGTGAAGCCTTTCTGTAGCCTAAGGAGCTAGAGGGATTATAGAGCAAGGCTTCATATTTTGCTGAGATCCATGGCTGGCAGGATCCTTCCAGCATTCCCTTGCTTGCTGCAGTCCTCTCCAACCCTGGGAGAGTTGTGGTTTGGGGCCTGTGGCATGGAGGGGAAATGGGACAAAACTGACCTCTCCCCACTCTTCCCTCAGAGCAGGAAGGGTAATATACAATGCAATCTTAAACAGTGCAATCCTAAACAAAGTAACACCCTCTAAGACCAATGGCTTCAGAGGGCTTAGAAGGGTGTAACTGTTTAGGATTGCACTGTAGTTCCTCTTTCCCATTGACACTGCAGCCCTACAAACCAGGAATCAACTTTGGGTTGGAAGGGACTGCTGAGATGGGGGGTCATCAGCCCCTTCCACTGATATATTGCTGGTTTTAATCCATTATATTTTAATATAGTGCTCAGGGTTTATGTATATAGAAAGCTGGTGACGAATCCTTGGCGGTGCTTCAAACTGGCTGGTGGTAATAAAATTCTAGCCTTACTATTAATTCCTGGATTTCTCAGCATGTTCCAGTTATCGCTGATGTATATATTCATTCAAGTCCTGATTAACACAGGTTCACACAGTCACAGATATTTCTCTTTTTTTCTGCTTCTCATGAGAATAATATGTAACAATAAAAATACGTTATCCTGTGGAAGGGGAGAGAGGAAAACTCAGGTTCCCATTCGTCAGATTACCACACATCAAGTGAGGGAAAGTGGCAGTAAGCTGGTATGTGTGGTGAGAGAACTTCACATAGCTCTAGCTGGGCAAATGTGGTGTGGTGTTTACAATGCTAGATTAGGAGTAAAGATACCTGGGTTCAAAGTGCTCCCCTACCATGAGGCTCTCTGGGCTATATTGGGCTGGTCACTTTCATAGAATCATAGAGTTGGAAGGGACCATACAGACCATCTAGTCCAGCCCCCTGCCCAATGCAGGACCAGCCTAAAGCATCTCTGACAAATATTCATCCAGCATCTTTTTGAAAGCTGCCAGTGAAGGGGAGCTTACCACCTCCCTAGGTCGCTGATTCCACCTTTGAACCACTCTGACCGTGAAAAAGTTTTTCCTAAATTCCAGCCGATACCTTTATGCATGTAATTTAAACCCATTGCTTTGGATCCTATCCTCTGCTGCCAACTGGAACAGCTCCTTGCCCTCCTCCAAATGACAGCCTTTCAACTATTTAAAGAGAGCAATCATGTCCCCCTTCAATCTCCTCTTCTCCAAACTAAACATTCTAGGGTTCCCAAATGTGCCCGGGGGGCGGGGAGCCCCCGAGTTCTACCCCGGAGGAATCCGGGCCCGGGGGAAACCCCGCCCCCGAAGCTGCGTCAGCGGAGGTGACGCAGTTACATCGCTGACGTTGGGGGCGTGGCTAAGCTCGTCGGGGGGAAACCATATGTTTCCCCCCCAAACATTCCCAAGGCCCTTAGCCTTTCCTCGTAGGGCTCAGTCTCCAGACCTCTGATCATCTTCGTCGCTCTCTTCTGCACCCTCTCGATTTTGTCCACATCTTTTTTGAAGGGAGGTCTCTAGAACTGCATACAGAACTCAAGGTGCGGCCTGACCAAAGCAGTATACAGAGGGGATATGACCTCCTGCGATTTCGATGCTATGGCCCTTTTAATACAACCCAAGACTGAATTTGCCTTTTTTGCCACCGCATCACACTGACTTGCTCATATTTAGTTTACAGTTCACCCTTACCCCAAGATCTCTTTCGCATACACTACTCCCCAGAAACGTATCCCCTATCCAGTATTTGTGCTTGACATTTTTGTGGCCCAGATGTAATACTGTGCATTTATCTTTGTTGAATTGCATCCTGTTAGCAACTGATAAAAATATTGAAAAGTACAGGGCCCAAAACTGAGCCCTGCGGCACCCCACTGGACACCTCCCTGCAATCTGATGAAACACCACTGATCACCACTCTTTAGGTGCGGTCCTCTAACCAATTCCCTATCCACCAAACTGTCCTATAGTCCAGTCTACAGTCTTCCAGTTTTCCCATCAGAATCTCATGCAGAACCTTATCAAAAGCTTTACTGAAATCTAGGTAAATCACATCAACAGAGTTCCCACGATCCAGTAAGCTCATCACACAATCAAAGAAGGAAATCAGGTTGGTCTGACAAGATCTGTTGGGGACAAAACCATGCTGACTTCCCTGGATCACTAAGTGGTCCTTCAGATGCTTACAGATCGATCCCTTTAAAATCTGCTCTGATATCTTCCCAGTGACAGAAGTCAGACTGACCGGCCTGTAGTTTCCCAGGTCATCCTTCTTCCCTTTCTTAAAGATTGGGATAACATTCACTTTTCTCCAATCTTGTGGTACATTCCTAGTCCTCCAGGGGGCCTTGAAGATGATGGACAGAGGCTCTGCAAGTTCATTGGACAGTTCTTTGAACACTCTTGGGTGCACACCATCTGGCCCAGGGGATTTGTATTTGTCCAGTGCAGCCAGGTGCCTCTCCACAACCTCCCTGTCGATGTCAACTGGACACTCAGTCATTAAGCCTGTCTGCTTTTTCTCTGTCATCCACCAGAGTTTCTCCTTCTACTCCTCAAGTGATCCAGTTGCCTCTTTTACCTTGTGCTTGCTTCTCACATATCTGTAGAAGTTTTTCTTATTGTAGCGAGCCCCCCTGGCCAGACCCAACTCATATTGAGCTTTGGTTTCTCTGATGGCTGATCTGCAGTACCTAATAACTCTCATATACTCCTGTTTAGAGATCTGACCTTCCCTCTATTTCCTGAACATTTCCTTTTTCTCCCTTAGCTTATTCTGGAGCTCTCAGTTCATCCACATCGGTTTCTTGGAGCCCTTACCATGTTTCCGTCTTGCTGGGATAGTGATGGCTTTAGCTCGCAAAAGCTCATGTTTGAGAAGAGCCCACCCTTCCCTCGCTCCTTTCCCTTCCAGCACCTCCCCCCACGGAATTACTCCCATCAAGCCTCTGAGTTCATTGAAGTCGGCCCTGCAAAAATCTAACCTATTTTTATTCCAATTAACCAGCTCACAGGGTTACTGTGAGGATAAATGGAGTAGAGGAAAACTATGTATACTATCCTGAGCTCTTGGGAGAATGGTATGACAAAAAACTGAGGGAATAGGGGTTTAAAGTCTCACACCGGTACAATTGTTAAGATCTCCCTTCTGGCTGGCAAAGTAA
Organism: Gekko japonicus; assembly: GCF_001447785.1. Lineage (NCBI taxonomy): Eukaryota > Metazoa > Chordata > Lepidosauria > Squamata > Gekkonidae > Gekko > Gekko japonicus. Next base: position 2,165,491 of record NW_015165832.1, on the reverse strand, counting down.
TAAATGATCATAATCTGGAATGTATGTCATGCTTCCCAGACACCAGTTCTTGAAGTGATTTAGGAAATGCACACACACATTTATATAGCTAGATTTGACTCCAGTAGCACCTTATAGACCTCTAAAGTGATACTAGATTTGAATCTAGCTGCATTTGGTATGATATCTGAAAGCTTTGAATTTAAACCCCGCAATGTATTTTTTTTTTAAGTTTTCAGTTTTTTCTGCAACCCTAAGTTTGCACCTAAGTCACCCAAGTTTGCAGAAAAACCTGTTTGGGGTAAGTCTGCCCCCTATCTATGGATTTAGATATCCTCACATAGGGCACTGCTGAGAATTAGATACATAGACAAGAAGCGGGACCATGATACTCACGGGGGGGGGGGGAAATGCAGAACTATGATTGTCTTGTGGTCTGAGCCACCAAGGCAGTTAACATGTTTTATTGAAAAAATATTAGAAGTTATGTGAAGTATAACACACACCATATAACTTTTTAAAAACATCCAGCCTAATTAAGAGTTCTGGAGTACTTTAAAGATTGCACACTGTTTAGTGTTATTTTCATTGTTTTTAGGAAAAGGAATGAAATTATTTTTGGGTTTGGATTTTGTTTTGAGAATAGTTTGTATAATTCATCATCTGAAGAGCCCAGTGTTCAATGCAAAATCATGAACAAGATTTAAATCTATCATTTGCCAACTCAGTGTTTGTATTAGAAGCCTCTTTGAGTTCTTAAGCATTTTAGCCTTTTACATTGCTTCTTTGGTTATTACATGTGCAACATTGGCTGCTATACAGATTTACCTGCGTATTTTAAGGATAACTACTTCAGGCAAATGTTAGAATATAACTTTTGGATGACACAATCCTATTTTTGTTTGCATTTGCCAGCCAGTGTTTACTTTGTTCATTATGTAGAAGGAAGAAAAATCTGAAGACTTTCCTCTTTTATAATCTAGGTAAACAAAAGACAATAATGTGGAGGGACTCAGAATTAGGAGGTGTAAAGGAGTGTTCTTTCCTTCAGCAAATAAATCAACTTCCTGCACAATGCATGGGTTATATACTAATATAAAAGGATGTGTATGCTAGGGATCAGCAGACCTATCAACAGAGGGAAATCACTGAAGGCCATAAGTATGTCCTATGTACAAGTAATGTCTCTTTGCAGACAAGTCTGTCACATTTGTTCCCTAATAACTTTTGACAAGAGGCAGGCCTTATTACAGCCTCCTTGGTAGTTTATCTTAAGGGAGATTGTTTAATTTTTTACTCTTTTATGGTTACTTTATCATTTTTTTAAACAAAGAAAATCTAGCATGTGGGGGTTGTATTTGGATTGCTGTGAGGAACATAGCTGGTTATCAGAGAAGTTAGCAAAGGACAAAGAGGATAGCTGGATTATATCCATGTTGTTCAGTTCTCTGACCTTAGTGAAAGTTACTGAAACTGCCTGGCATATGTGAATGACTCCCACTGGAAGAAACAGGAACACTTTGTGCTCCGTAACTGCAGGGTTTTATTCTATATCAGATGCATGCTACAATTTTTTGCTGTATGCTTTTGGAGGGTGGGCACTGACTCTTTTGATTTGCCTGTATGCCTTGCAAAGGGGCAACCTCTTCAAGGTTCTTAAGCCCTAACTGCTATGCCAGTGATTAAACTGGAGGACATTTTCATTAATAACTCTGGATTAATTGATTAAAAATTTGAAAAGTGAAGATGGTGCATTTATTTGAAGACTATATTGAACATTCCTCCTTCCTTGATTGTAATTGTTCTTCCTAGATTTGATGAAGGTGGAAGCCGGGAACAGGGTCCACATGGAGAGGAAACAGCTCATGAAATGGTCTATTAGAACAGTCAAACCAGCAAAGACTCTGGGACTTTAATAGATAGGGAGAAGAAGACCTTTTCTTTCCATGCATTCTACAGGGCCTGCTCCCACAAAAAGTACTTGGTTCTTTATCCTGCAAGGAACTAAGATGTGATAGCAGTAGACTTGGTCAGTGGCATGTGCATGGGCACTGACCAGGCATTGTTCCAACACAGCATGATTTCATTGTGAGCCTGCCATCTCCAATGTCCTGGGCAGTTAAGAAGGGAGTCTGCTGGTGTGAAGCCTGGATTTGTATCCATGATGAATGGTATTACAGGCTCTGGGATATCCTTTAAACAGCCCAATGGGGTAGCACTTTGCCAGGGGCTGTGGATCTAGAAGATCTCCATATAGATATTTGGGACTACTGAATAAGCCTGGAAGATTCTTAGGTTTCCTGACAAACCCCACAACCCCCCCCCCCCCCGCTGTTCTTCAGAGGAAAAGTCTGCTCCAGGATAAAAAAGGAGTCAATTTTATATGACAACATCTCAAGAAATTAATGGAAACTTGAATTATTTCATTGTAATACTACCCAGGGGTCATTTCGTAGAAAAAGAGGTGCAGGAGCTCATTAGCATAACTCATTAGCATAACTTATTTGCATATGCCACACCCCCTGACATCACCGGAAGTGTGTCAGAAGGCAACACCCACCGCTCAGGCTCCACTGGACTGTTTTAGATTGCTAGCTGTTGGGGGACGGAACGTGTAGATCTGTCCTCGCAGAGGAGGGAGAGCTTGTACCTGAATAAAACTTGGTCTTAAAGGTGCCACTAGACTGTTTTGGACCGGGGGGCTGGGGGGAGCTCTGCAACTTACCTGGCTGCTTCTTGCTCTGACTGAGGGCTGCTGGGAGCAGGGGGTGGGGCTTGTTGCATGTGCCCACCCCCTTGGCTCTTTACTGCCGGAGCTCCGCTCCTGTGCGCTCCAGCAGGAAATGACCCCTGATACTACCACATTTTCCCTAGGCTCTCAGTCTGTTTCAGGACTTTGTGTTCTATTTAGTTGGGGTTGTACTTAGAAGAGGTTCGTTTGCCAGGGGCTGTGGATCTAGGAGGTCCCTCTATAGATATTTGGGGCTTAAAGCTAGAAATCTCTTCAGACTCCTTCCAGGATGCTTCACTCAAATGATGGTCTTGTTGTTACACCCCACCAACTCAGTTCAGAGATAATGGGAAATTATATGTATTGGTGCAGTTAATCCAGAAATGCTTTAGTTGCTAATGAAAGATGCCCCTATAAAAGTGGCAAAAGTGGTTTAGGAGGGTTGAAGAGGCTACCTCTTTACAAATCACATAGACAGATCAAAAGAAGAGTTAAGAAAGGATTAAAATCACTGGGTATAAGCATACAAAATAAGTAAGAAAGAAAAGTATTAACCAGAATCTGTGTCTGAATGGGTCTATAGGGATGATAAATGTACCAAGATAAAAAAATTACTAGAATGGAAAACATTAATAGTTTGAATTGTAAAGCCCTGAACTAGATGGCCGAGGCTAGTCCAAGCTTGTTAGATCTCAGAAGCTAAGCGAGCTTGGCCCTGCTTAGTATGTGGGATGGGAAACCACCAAGAAAGTACAGGGTCATTATGCAGAGGCAGGTCACCTTTGTGCAACTCTTGCCTTGAAAATCCCTTGAGGGATCACCATAAGTTAGCTGAGGCTCAAGGGCACTTTACACTAGGGTTGCCAAGTCTTACCTGCTGCTGGAGCGGGGGGCTCCCGGCTTGTTCCTTGAGAGCGCGCGCGCGCTGCAACCCCATCACCCGGAAGTGACGCGACCACGCCGGGCACGCTGGGGGTGGGGCCATGACCATCCGAGGGAAAACCATAGAGTTTTCCCTCGGATGACCGTGGCCCTGCCCCCAGCATGCCCGGCGTGGTCGCGTCACTTCCGGGTGACATGCACGTCACGTACTTTGGGGGTGGGGTTCCCCCCGAGGCCTGATCCGCCCGCGGCAGGGAACGGGCCTCTGGGGCGGGGGTTTCCCCGCCCCCCGGGGGGACTTGGCAAGCCTACTTTACACACACATGCGCGCGCACACACACGCAAATCGTAAAAGAAGAGTGAAAAGAATATGACAGATTTTAAAATGATGACATGATAAAAAAGAAAACAGTTTTTATAATCATAACCAGGATAAGGCAAAAGAGAAAAAGAAAGGCCACCCAGAATTCTATTAAAGAACATCATCATGTTCCCATTAAAGTAAGATTTTTTGAAAGAAAAAGATCAGGATTAATATCAAGTTTATTAGTCACAAAGACAATTAAAAAAATCAACTAGACATTGAATAGAACAGGCAATTAAAATTAAATGGAAATATGAATTAATAGACATCAGATAATATTAAAAAAATCAGCCCAGCAAGAAAACTAAAAGACAGAAGAAAAGGAAAGCCAAAAAAGTGACACCCAAAAGCAGGGGTCGTTTCGTAGAAAAAGAGCTAGGGGAACTCATTAGCATAACTCATTAGCATATGCCACACCCCCTGACATCACCGGAAGTGTGTCATAAGGCCACGCCCCCTGACATCACCGGAAGTGTGTCATAAGGCCACACACCCCGCCCCCAACGGTCCCGACCGCCGCCGGCCTTGCAGCTCCGCTGCGGAGCCCCATGAGGGGCCCGGCGGTGGACCTGCAAGGCCGGCGGGAGTGCAAGGAAGCCCCGCGAAGGCCCTCCCTGGCCCCAGGCAGGCAGGGGTGGGGAGAGGCAGGGAGGAAGCAACTTACCCTCCCTCTTCTCCTGCCTCCTCCTGGCTGAATGAGGGCCGGAAGCGGGGGGTGGCGGAAGCAGGGGGCGGGGCTTCGTCATGTGCCCCACCCCCATACCTCACCCGGGGGAACTGCGGTCCCCCGCAATCCCCCCGAAATGACCTCTGCCCAAAAGGAATGCTCAGAGGTCTGGCAAAAGGTTATGACAGAGGCCTTGCCCCTTTGACACAGCCCTTGACAGCTTATAGAAGTAGTCTCCACAAAAAGAATGGCTTAATAACTAGTGTGGTAGGCCAGAGTCGTATAGGGCTTTGAAGGTCAATAGCAGAACCTTGAATTGGGCACGGAAGCAAATTGGAAGCCAGTGTAGGCAGGAACATGACTGGGATGATGTGGTCCCTACAATCTACTCCAGTCAATATTTTGTACCAATTGTAGCTTCTGGGTGCTCTTCAAGGGCTGCCTCACATAGACTACATTGCAGTAATCTACTCTAAAGGTTATCAGGGCACATACTGGGGGGGGGGGATCTCCAATTCTCTTTTGCATCATACAATTTTATTTTATTTTTTGCAATTTTATTTTATTTTATTGCATTTTTTAAAAGCTATTTATTTTTCAGTCCAGGAAAAAAAAAATGAGACTGAAGCTTCCCTGACTGTGCTTGGGGTCATTTTTTTTTTGGGGGGGGGGAACCCACATCTTACATTTGTCCACAGGGACAGTGCTTATCTGTGGAGGGCATTGCCCCCAATGCTCCCCTGTGGCTATGGGCCTGGCCCCAATCCATGCCAAAACTGTTCAAGGGTTCCACAAACTCTCTGGGGTCTGCGACATAGAGCTGAGTATAACACACACACATATATATATATATATATTTGAGTATAACACGTATATTGTTGACAAGCTCAATTTTTCAAGTGACCTAATCCAGAAGTTTCATGTACATATCAAAAACTATGGGGAATAAGATGGAACCTTTCCAGGCTCTGTAGGTTAATGTAATGGGGTAGGTACCAGGAGAAGAAACACAAGAAAAGTGAGCTACAGCTGATGGTTGTTAATGAAATAGAACATAACATAGATGCTCATGGAATGACATGCTCATCTAGGTTTTGGGGTGTCCTCTTAACATCTCTATGTTAGAAAAAAATCCAATTATTGATACTATAGCAGTAACTCTAGTCCTTGTCACAACTCTTATTATGAGGCTTACTTTGCTCATTTGGTGTAGTGGTTAAGTGCGTGGACTCTTTGCTTTGCCAGTTTGGTGTACTGTTTAAGTGTGCGGACCCTAATCTGGGAGGACCAGGTTTGCTTCCCCACTCCTCCACCTGCAGCTGCTGGATGACCTTGGTCAAGCCACAGTTCTGTCACAGCCGTTCTATCAAGGACAGTTCTGGAAAGAGCTCTCTCAGCCCCACCTACCTCACAGGGTGTCTGTTGTGGGGAGGAGAAGGGAAAGGAGTTTGTAAGCTGCTCTGAGACTCTGAGTGAAGGGCGGGATATAGATCCTATTTCCTCCTCCTCCTCCTCCTCCTCCTCCTCCTATACCTTTTCTTACACCAAAATATTTATGATATATGATACTCGGTAGAGTCCCTTGATAGTAGTAAGAGAACTCTCACTGATTAATGATGATCAACAGAAGTACAGTGATGGTATCACTATACTCTGCTCTAGTTAGACCTCACCTAGAGTATTGTGTTCAGGTTTGGGCACCACAATTTAAGAAGGATATAAACAAGCTGGAATGTGTCTAGAGGAGGGCAACAAAGATGGTGAGGGGTCTGGAGAGCAAGTCCTATGAGGAAAGGATGAAGGAGCTGGCAGGACCGGCTTGCCCGCTAGGCGAACTAGGCATTCGCCTAGAGCGCGGGCTGGCCTTTAGGGCGCAGGAGGAGAGGCAGGGGCGGCCACCGCATTGGCAACCCTGCCCTGGCTCTCCGGAGAAGGCCACGCATCTTCCAGCCCGGAGTGGGCTGGGCTCGCCCGCCAGTCCCACCGCCGCTTGCCTGCAGCTCCTCCTGCTTCTGCCGCTCCTTGCTCAGGTCCTGCACACCGCCCCCTCCCTCGCCTGCCTGCCTCCGCTCCACCTCCGACGGGAGGACTCGCCGGGTCCTAGCACTTCCTGCCCTGCTGGGGGATTGGGGCGCTCGGCGTGTCCAGAAGCTCCTCCCCGGGGTTGCTTAACTCCTCCCCCTGCCCGTCACGGCCGCTGCCGCCAAGTGCGCCCCCGCCTTCGACTCCCCGGTGCTGCCGCGTGCTGATCTGCAGCCACTGAAAACATGCAAGGTAAGGCAGGCAGGGGCGCAGGGGCTTGCGTGCAGCCTCCTCCCCCTCGAACCCAGCCTCCCCGGCACGGGGAGGGGACCCACACCCGAATGCCGCCACCGCCGCCCTCAGGCCTGCCCGGGCGCCTCCCTCCCTCCGGGGAAGAAGCAGCAGAGGGGGCCAGAGGCCGAGCGAGGGAGGCTGCGCCGCTGAGGGGGGCGAGGGAAGAGTGGGAGGAAAGAAGGAAGGGCCCCTGCCACGGCCCACCCACCACAGCATTGACCTGCTGCCCTCGGTGGCCGCCCTGGCGCATCCCCATCTCGGTCCCGGCCGCGCAAATGTCCCAGCGGACTGGATCACGAGGATGTGCATGGTGGTGGCGGGGGGGGGAGGTGGTAAAAGGGAGGTCTCCAGGCCCCACCAGGAGGTTGGCATCTGCGCCCCGCCTAGGGCACAGGAAACACCTCGGGCTGGCCCTGGGAGCTGGTTATATTTAGCCTGGAGAGGAAATGACTGAGAGGTGATATGACAACCATCTTCAAGTACTTGAAAGGCTGTCATGTAGAGGACGGTGTGGAGTTGTTTTCTGTTGCCCCAGAAGGTTAGCCCAGAACAAATGGGTTGAAATTAAATCAGAAGAGTTTTCGGCTAAACATTAGGAAGAACTTCCTGACAGTTAGAGTGGTTCCTCAGTGGAACAGGCTTCCTTGGGATGTGGTGGGCTCTCTTACTTTGGAGGTTTTCAAATAGAGGCTAGATGGCCATCTGACAGTAATGCTGATTGTGTGAACTTAGGCAGTTCATGAGAGGGAGGGCAGGAAGGGTTGCACCAGTGCTTAGTTCTTGTGGCCTTTTCTTACATCCCAGGGAAATGCTGATCACCACTATGGGGTCAAGAAGCAGTTTTTCTCCAGGTCAATTGGCTAGAGATCCTGGAGGGGGGCATTGGTCATCTTCTGGGCATGGAATAATGGTCACTGGGGGTGTGGAGGGGGAGGTATTTGTGAATGTCCTGCAATGTGCAGGGGGTAGGACTAGATGACCCTGGAGATCCCTTCCAACTCTATGATTCTGTGATTGCAAAAAGGACTGTACCAGCCTGCTAAATGGCCAGCACAGCTTAGTTCTGCTTAGCTGCTACATTTCAGTTGCTATTGTAAACCCCATCTCTCAAGGCTGCAGTGTAAAAAACTAATCCCTGATTTCTCCAGACTCAGGCTCAGGGCCGTAGCCAGGATTTTTCGTTTTGTGGGGGATTTTTTTTTTCTTGTGGGGCACCCATTATGCAATTTTTCTTCTTGTGGGTCACACATACATACTCTTCAGCCAGAATAAACAATGCATCCTCCCTTCCCAAACAGTTTGTCAGCCCACAGACCTCTGAACCAAATGCAAAACAAACACAAGAACTTTGTTCTCTCCCTCTCGCTGTTGGGGGGGCTGGGCTAAATGGGAAGTCAGGGGGCCTTTGCAGTAAGTTGGGGGGCAGGCCCCAAGAGTCCCCACTGTAGCTTCGGGCCTGCCCAGGTTAGTCATGATTCTTGGACTGGTGACTTGAGGGATGTCAGAGAGAAACACCATTCCGAAGGAACTGTGTTGGCTTTGATATCAGGAGATGCGCTGATTAATAGAACATGAGAACCACAGATGTATTTTCATGCGGCCTTGTGTACTAAAGACCAAAGTACACATTACCTGAAGCTCCCAGATTATTTGACTTGGTTGATTCTCTCTCTCTCTCTCTCTCTCTCTCTCTCTCTCTCTCTCCCCCTCTCCCCCCCCGCTCTCAGCCATATCACAGGCCTTGTTATTTGTTCCTGTTTCTATTTTTCCTCTCTCTCTCTCCCCCCCCCCCACACACACACACAGGAAAACCACTACAGGAGACTTGAATCTTGAGCAGAAAACAAAAAATAAAATTGCATACACATTGTTTTCTAAGCATGTACCTTTTCCCTTTCAAGGAGAAAAGTAGTTTGACAGTAAAAAGAGAAAGCAAAAGGTTGGCAGGAAAGGGGTTAAAATGCCTCCCTTTGTCTCTCTTTCTCCTGCCACTGTCAGTCTTTGAGAATCATGGATCTACACAGATATTTGTGATTTGGCCCAAAGGTACCCAAGAACCATTAAATGAGTAATAAATGATAACTATATTGTCGACTTAAGCATATGCCATTGAATATTTATGGTGCTTTCCTTCCCTCTCCTTGTTGCGATAATAGCATTTGGCTACTTAGACAATTCACCAGATCGTTTATTGAGCCAGCACATGATATGCCATCCCATTTGGCTGGCTTAATATAATAAATCAGCTATATGCATCGTGCACAAGGAAAGGGGCCAAGCTGCTCATTAACATAGCTCACATTATTTAAGAGACTTTCTTCTAGTTGGATTAAACAGTATAGCTGCATTGAAGTACACAACAAGTTGAGTTTTAATATACCAAGTTGTGTCCTCCTGCCCAGGGGTCTTTTGCAGCTGGAGCACACTGGAGCGCCACTCCGGCAGCCCAGGAGCCCATGCTAATGGTGGTGGCGGTAAGCCCCGCCCCTATCTCCCCACGCCAAAAGCGCTGCGGCTTGGGGGAGGCCAGAGAACTCCGTTGCTGCGTCCCCTGGGCCCACGCAGGAGCACTGTGGCTCAGGGGACACCAGGAGAACCCTGCTGCCAGCTTCTCCGGCCCCCGCCGAAGCGGTAAGTAAGGGATCTGTGGGGGAGGGGGTGGCGGGGGCTTGATCTTCCTTCCTCTCTTTCCTTCCTTTCTTTCTCTCCTTTTCTTTTCCCTCCTTCTTCCCTTCTCTATTTCTTTCTTTCCTGCCTTCTTCTCTTCTCTTTTTTCCTCCTTTCCCTGTTTATCTCCTTCTTCTCTTCTCTCTCTTTCTTTCCCTCCTTCTTTTCTTCTCTTTCTTCCCCTCTTTCCTTCCTTCTTTCCTTCTCTCTACTCTCTCTCTTTCTTTCCCTCTTTCCTCCTTCTGTGGCCCAACTCTATTGAGAAGGGGTTTAAACTGTAAACCCCTTCTCTCTTCATCCCGCCGCCCCCCAGGCCAGCTGGGGAAGGGAAGGGGAGGCTTTTGAAGATGCCTCCCCCCTTTTGCTTCCCCTTCTGACATCACTTCCGGTGATGTCAGGGGGCGTGGGATATGCTAATAGCCTAGTAGCTCATTAGCATACCATACGCTAATGAGCTCCTGCAGCTCTTTTTCTACTAAAAGACCCCATGTCCTGCCTCAATTCAAGTTGCTGATGTTGACCTTTAAAACTCTATATGGTTTGGGACCAACATATCCAAAGGACCATCTGTTCCCTTATGAACCTACCTGTCCACTCCAGTCATTTTAGGATACCCTGCTTTTGATGTCCCTGCCATCTGATATTAAATGGTTAGCAACCTGAGAAAGAGCCTTCTCAGTCATGCCACCAAAACTTTGTAACTCCCTCCCCAGGAAGATTAATCTGTCTCCCTCTATTGTTGTCTTCCACCAACTTGTTTTGTTCTGCATAGCCTCAATAATTTTTTTATTTTATTTTATTTATCCTTCGGCTTGATATACCGCCCTAACCCCCGTAGGGGTCTCTGGGTGGTTTACAGTTCTTGGGTGCTAATCACCTATATCGACCCTAACTACGGCCACACATTGGTACAAGGGGGGGGGGAATTCCCTACCGACACCCTGGTGAAAGCATTCCTCGGCTCGGCTTCTTCTGGCTGCACGATGTCCGGTGCTCAGGCAGACGGGGTGTGTGTGTGTAGGG
>NW_015165832.1:2133084-2154802 GCF_001447785.1 Gekko japonicus | reverse complement strand
AATGCCGGCGACGTCGTCCTCGGCCCGACCATGTCCTTTTCGGCTCCGCGCGCCTCCGGATGACGTCACTCAGCCTCCGTCGACGGCAGCCGCCTTGTTCTTTCACTGCTGGCCACCAGGGATCAGCCAGGCTCTGCTCGCCGCCGCTTGCCACCTCTCAGCGTTGCGCCGCCTCCTCCAATCGCCACCGCCGTTGCTCCGCCGCCGCTGTTCTCGCCGTTGCTATCGCCGCCATTGCTGCCAGTGCCGCTGCTTCTCCACACACCTCCGTAGACGGAGGAGGGTGCCCCCCACCCTACTAAGGGTGGGTACCCATTTATCTACTCGCCGATAGATAGTTACTTGGCTTTCGAACCGCTGGGTGGGCGGGAGCTAGGACTAAGGGTCAAGAGCTCACCTCGACCACGGTGGGACTCGAACAGGTGCTCGAGTAGATGTTAAATGCAGGTGTTATACTCCCTGCGCCACTGCGCCACTGGCCCTCCTCCCTGGATGTTGGTGTTACGTGTGTTTTTATTGAATTATTTTATATATACTTTATTTTATATGTTCTTTAAAACATTTCAGCATTGAATGTTTGGATGCTCACTGTCTTGGGGACCCTATTTGGGTGAAAAGCCAGCACAGAAGTGTTTTAAATAAATAAGCAAGATGTAACTGATTAAACAATTTTTAATAATACCATTGGTACAATACCAACATATTTATAAAAGGACCAAGTATTAACACATTTGGAATGGTTCTGTTTTGGAACCATGGGTGATAGCTAGTGTTGTGTAGTGGTTAGAGCAGGTGTCCCGAACTTTTTTCAGGTACAGGCACCTTTGGAATTCTGACACAGTGTGGTGGGCGAAGCCACAAAATGGCTGCCACAGGAGGCAAAGCCAGTCATAAAATGGCTGCCACAGCTTACTTTCAGTCATATGATGTCCTGCTTAACAGGCAGGGGCAAGCCTGGGTCCAGCACTTTAACCCACAGCCCTGGCAACAGACAGGCAGAGTAGCCCGTCAGAGTACAAAGTCCAAAACACAGTCCAAGGTTAAGCCAAAAGTTCCCATTCGTGAGCAGGCAGTACAGTCAGGGGTGGTTCCAATAAGCAGAGTCCAGGTCTGATCCAAGATCAGGCAATAGGTTCTCAAATCCAGAAGCACAGTTCCAAGGCAGGCTTGTGCACCACCATGCAGACCCATTGATCCCACACTGGCCTTGGTCTCTCAGCAAGCTTAAGTAGCCCATTTCCCTTCCAGGAGCAGCTGGATCCAGGCATTAGGATTAGGGATCTTAACTCCTTCCTCCTCCTGAGGAGCAGCTAGCCCCGGATCCTGTTACATCTTATCACTGTAGTTCTCTGCTTCTACACAGGAAAAGAAGCTGCAAGCTCTGCCCTGGCTTTTTGCTTTCTCCTTTCCTGAGGCCTTGGAGGGGATTGTGGTGGGTCTGGAAGGGGTCTACCCATACTGGTGCCTCCTGTCTTGAGAGTTTTTCTGACTCAGGGGCTGATGGTAGTACTGATGAAGGGTCCTTTCTGGGGAAAGGTTCTGCTTCACAGGGGGCCTACCTTACAAGGAGTGTCTGCCAGTCTAGATTTCAGAGACAGGTCATCCTCTGATGATGACTCATCCTCCCATGCCAATTCAGAGCTACTCATGACAAATGAAGATCCTTGTGCTGTGGGAGTAGCTGCTGCCAAAGCAATGTTTTTTAAAATCTGCACAGTTAATCAAATCTTTTTTTTCAAAGCCCCCGGAGGGGATTTTTTATTGATTTTTTATCAACTACAAAAACAACAACAGAAAAATAGGGAGGGGAAATACTACATATACAGGAGAAAGTAAAGAACCCACTACTAACTAAAAACCCAACAGAGGAGATCCTCCAACTAGCTTAGATACATCCAGTCTTCTCATCGTTGAACCCTTCATGAACTGAGTCAAACATTTATAGCCTTTTACCCTGAGAGTTTAAATTTAACTGTCTAGTAACAGTACCCCCAATTATCCCCAAAAACCAAAGTTCTCAAAGGCACAATTCAGAGTCCTTCAGCCTTTACTTCTTCCTTTCTCTTCTCTTCCACAACTTGTAGGGACTTTTTGGGGCTGCTGCCCCCTGCTCAGACAGAGAGTCCTCTCCGGAAGAACCAGTTTCCAGCTCGCCACTGGACCTGCTGTCCTCTTCTTTTTTCTCGTCCTCTGACCTTCCCAGCTGTTCCTTTAGGAATTCTTGAGCTTTCAGAACAGAGTCAATCTTTTCTTTTTTATCTTTAATCTTGAACATTTCGCCTTCTGGAAATAGCCATTTGTATCCAATTGAATTTGTTTGAAGAAAGAGCACAAGTTCTTTATATTTCTTTCTGCATTGTCTTACTTCAAATGGAATATCCTTTAGCGTTCTGATAGCATTCTCCCCTGCTTTCAGGGGTGTTGCAGCAACCGCCTTCAGGATAGTATCCCTGACGTGCCTTTTCGAGAATCTTACTACAATTTCCCCAGGCAGATTATTTTTCTTTATATATCCTGAATATGACCTGTAGGCCACATCCATATCGTTGAGCAGCGATTCCGCCTTCATTTCTGTTACTGGGGCTAGTAGCTCACTCATCAGTTCTTTAAGATTCTCTCCTCTGTTCTCTGGCACACCCTGGAAGCGCAGGACCATGTTAGCCTTATCCATTTGGACTTGCAGCATTTGCTCTTCCAAAGAAGTTTGTTTCTTTTCCAGCTTTTGCACTTTCTTCTTCACTTTCTGCATAGTTGCAGCCACTTTCTTTACTTTCTCAGCATCCTGCTTCATTATTTGAATCATATCAGTTATTTGCGTTTGTTGTGCAGTAATACTTTGTGTTACCATGGACATCTGTTCTTTGAAGTTATTCAGCTGTTTCAGTAGAGGGCGCATGTAATCAGCTATAGCCTTTGCCGTCTCACTGGTCACTTCCGGTTTCAGACTTCCCGGTTTCGTTTTCAAAAGTCTCTCATTGTCCCTCTTCCCCGCCATCTTTTTTGTTTGTTTACTTTCGCAAAAATTTTTAAAGTCTAATGTGCGCTTGACCGCTTGGCCTCGCTTGGGTAAGTACTTCTAGACAGTTTTTGTCACGTTTTCTTCCACTCCCCCCCTCAATCGCTCAGATATTCATGCGCATAGGAGGTGTCCCTCCCCGGTTCGCTTTTCCCCCCATTCTGTCGGATGGGGTGGGGAGCTGCCTTTTCTGTTTAAATGCTACGAAACTGACTCACGTTCATAATTGGTCATTCGACCTCGCTTTCCTTTCTTTTTTGCCGCGTGATCTCCTTCGCTCGGCCCGGTCAGCATTGTTAAGCCCATTCGGTCTCTCGGCACGGAGAACCGTCGGAACAAAGAGGTGCCTCAATTCTCAGGCATTCCGCCCTTGAAGAGGCAGCCTCTTGAAAGTTCCATGGCCAGGGTCCCTTCGCCGGGACCCTGGGGGGGGGGGTTTGCGAACCTGCACACACCCTTCTTCGGCCGGAGCGCAGCCTCACCCCCGGGAGGTCTGGGAGGTGCGACTGCTAGCGCGCTGCCATAAACCGGAAGTCCGTTAATCAAATCTTCAGTAGTTAATCAGAAGCCATGCCGGGCAAAAAACCCCACCTGGCCTAAAAATGATTGGTGGGTGCCCATGGGCACCACATTGGAGACCCCTAGATTACAGCATGGGGTAAAACCCACTCAGTCAAGAAACTCACTGGATGATGAGTCATTCTCAGACAGCATTCGGATATCTTGCTAAACTGGAATTAAACTCCAATTTGCTGTGACTTATAAACATGTCTTATTCATTCGTCTTTGTCCTCCCCTCTTTTCTTCCTTCTCAAAATCAAATTAAAAACAAACTCTAGTTTCCTGTAATGTCCAAATTCAGGTGCTACTATGAACGGGAGTTTGTTTGTCACCAGCAGTGGATTCTAAATCAGAGACTCAGATATGCATTCTGAGCTACTTGATGGACGGTTGACATAGAAATGTAAATAGAATCTACATTGATAGCTTTTTGAAGTATATCCTATGGGGTTTTTTTTTACTGTATGACAATTCTGCAACATAAGAAAAGGAAGTGTGAAGTGAAATATAAATGCTAAAATGATAAATTCTATCAAAATGTTTTCAGGAAACTTTGGTTCACTGATTTCCTGTTTGGTTCTGGAAAGTCACTTAATCTTACTGCACTTCAGTTTACAGTTTGTGAGCAAAAGCTTTATAACAAATACATCCTTGCTTCCATTCTTTGTATGATTTGTCTGAGAATATAATCTCTTAAGAGTGGGGTGTGCTGTATTTTTAAGACTTTGTAGAGTACATAGCTTTATAGGCCTGATATCTGTAGGCATTACTGTAATTCATACAGCAATAACAATGCTTTAGTTCATTATTAGAGAAAACAAGCTACTTTATTCTTCTTAATATAGTAGCACCATTAATAGCAATCTGTGATAGCAGAATAGCAAAACTCAACTGCAGTGAATAATCTAACTGAGGAAATATGCTTATGTGGTATACAAACCAAGGAGACTATTTTAGGCAATGGAAAAATGTATTTACTCATTAATCTAACATTCTAATCCATCCCATTTCGGATGCTTGTAAGTGGCTAAAAAATACACAACATCAAATAAAAGCTTCTTTCCAATTAGTTTAACTGAAACTTTAAAAGAGCCCAAATAAAGAGATTTCCAAATATTTCCAAGAGGTGCTGTGAATGAGCCGTGGTCTGTCTTTAATGGAGGGGCATTCCACCTACTGGAGCAACAACTGAAAAAGTGTTGTACCTGCCCTTGATCTGGATTTGACATACAGATGACACTGTTAAAAGGATGCTCTTAGTCAACCTTGAAATCAAGTACGTAGGTATATTAAGTACATAAGTAAAATGTGCTATCAGGTCAGAACCAACTCATAGCAGCCTCATGAAGTTCCACCGCATGCGGTTTTCATGACAAGAGATGAGCAGAGATGGTTTGGCTTTGCCTTCCTCTGCATAGCAACCCTGTTTTCCTTGGTGGTTTCCCATCCAAGTACTAAACATGGCTGACCCCATTTAGCTTTTGAGCACTGATGAGATCAAACTAGGCTGGGCCATTATAGTTGCTATCAAGTATATACACTGTGTTTTATTGTAAGTAACTCCCATTGATTTCAGTAGGGCTTCACATGTACTTGCGAAGCATCCACTGTGCAATACCCAGCAGAGGGTTTTTTTGCCATCAAGTCACAGCCAATTTATGGCAACCCTGTAGGGTTTTCGAGGCACGAGAGTTTCTGAGGTGGTTTCCCATTGCTTGCCTCTGCATAGTGACTCTGGACTTCCTTGGTGGTCTCCCATCCAAACTCTGACCAGGGCCAGCCCTGCTTAGCTTCCAACATATGATGAGATCAGGTTAGTCTGGGCTATCCAGGTCAGGGCAAGTCACTGCGTTTACAATGGTGTAACTCGGTTTCCAATTAAGGATGGGCACGAATCAACTCACGAATTAAAGTTTGTGTTGAATTTTGGACAGTTCATGGTCTCCTACCCTCCCACCAGTGTACAGAGTGAGTGGGTGTTCTCCCATCTGGGAGATATTCTCAGCCTCCACCACTCTGGCCTGGATCCAGCCAGGGTGGATGAGTTGGCCTTTCTCAAGGTCAACTTTCCCATGCATGGCTACCCCTTTTTGGACCTCACAAAAACCCAGGCCTCCTGTTTTCCCACTGCATGTCCCCCCATTCCTCCTCCTCTCTAGGTGATCTAGCCTGCGGGCTGTGCCCTTGGCACTTGAATGGGAGGATAGCCACCTCTGCGGACATTTCTCACTGAAATTCCCCCGCCAAGAAAACCCCTGGATAACCCCCTTCACTTTTACCCTCCAAAGAAGATCTCCCTCATGCCCAACACCTACTTCATGAAACAGTATCTACCTCATAACACACCTACCTCATGGAACAGCTTCCACCTCAGCAAACATCTACCTCAACAAACATCTGCCTGTACAAACAAGCCCCTGTTTGACTACCCTTTTCCATTGCATTTGTACAATTCACAACAGGTGACCTCTTATCTGTACAACCTGTTTCCCTAATGGTGAATAACCAGAAGTTTCACCTAGGGGTGGGCTGTGACTAGAGGATCTATATGTTTGGGCATGAGGGGGCCTGGGAGCGTTGTGGTCTCACTGGGTTCCAGTGCTTGCCAGGGGTCTCTGCCAAGCTGCCATGGGGTTACTTTGGAGAGCCCCCCTTTGAAACTCTGGGAATGTCTGCCTTTCTGTTCTTCAGAACCTGCCAGTGGAGACTGGGGGGAGCTTTGAGCATAGGGGGGAATGCTTGCCTTGCTTCCAGTGTCTGGCTGGGAGAGGGGTCTGCCCAGGTGAAGTTTCCCTGCAAGTTTGGTGTCACTGGCTTGTTCCTGAGCCATTTCACGGACTCCTATGTTTGCAGCTGTCTTTTCCAGTAATGGGAAGACCCAGAAATATAATCCACCCCCAACGTGGAGAGATTGTAGAGGAGTGGGTGGCAGGGTGAGGTTCCCTGTGCATTTGGTGTGTGTATCTTGCAGGGGGTCCATTCTATACACTTTTGAAACTGCACCTGACATTTCCCCCAAAAGCCATAACTTGGATCCCCTAAATCCAATCCACACATAACTTGGAGGGCATGTAGAGCAGCATCAGGGGAGGTCACCTGTGAGTTTGATTTCTCTAGCTTGTAGTTGGTCTGTTCTGTACACTCCTGAACCTCCTGAACCTGAGCCTGTCACTTACCTGGAAAGCACTTTCTTGGGGCACCTTCTTTGAAGGGCCATAAATCAGACCCTGTAAATCCAATCCTTACCATACTTGGAGGGCAGGTAGAGGAGAGTCAGCTGGAGACCCTTTGTGAGTTTGGTATCTCTTACATGCCAGGGGGATTCTACCGCATCACAAACTTCACAAACTGAACCAGTTTGTTTGGCACCTGAAAGTTTTTGATGGGTTATGACTCATAAAACGCCCCTGCCACAAACCACGAACCAAAACGAACCGCATTTTTGCAGTTTGTGTCCATCCCTATTCATTATTGTACTGATAGTTACGTGGGAGAACCTCCATTGATGTACCTACCTAGAGGTTAAGACGGTGAACTGCAGACTGGAAGGTCTGTAGGTCAGCAGTTCGAGACCCTAGTGCAGCGTGATGGAGTGAGCTCCTGTCTCTGGCCCCAGCTCCTGCCAATTTAGCAGTTTGAAAGCAAGAAATTGCAGGTAAAACCCTTTGGTGGGAAGGTAACAGTGTTCTGTGCACCTTGGCATTTAATCATGCCGGCCACATGACCACCACACAAATATCTTCGGACAGTGCTGGCTCTTCAGCTTGGAAACGGAGATGAGCACCGCCCCCCTAGAGTCGGATTCGACTAGCTTTCGAGCAAGGGAAACCTTTACCTTTACCTTTTACCATACTGCATTGGCTTAACAATTTTCTAAAAACAAAAGGCAAGTATTGTACAAAGTTGTCCACACATACACTCTTATGCACAGAGCCCTCTCATCAAATATTACATATATCCAATGCTTGGAGTATGTTTATCATGTCCTCCTGCATCATGTAAACAGGATTGACAGCTGGATGAGCACACGGACCAGCCTTTAACCCTAAGGCACTTGAGGGGCCTATTAAAATGATCTGAACCTGAAGCCAGATGTTTCTGAATGGCTCTAGGAGATTTTCCTGGTTGACCTCTGGAATGAGGAAATGGCCCAGGCAGTTGACATGATCACCCCCAGACACCATCTCTCAGGTATTAGAGCTCAGATAGCCCCTTGGTTTACTGAGTGCTCCAGGCAATGAAAAACAAGGGAAATGGCTAGAACAATATTGCAGGAAGACTCAGGACTAATCTAATGAAACACAGTCGAAAGCTTGAAGTTTACTCCATGGCATTGATGGTGGCAAAGAAACAATACTTTTCTGCCACCACTGTTTCTGCATGGTGTAGTCCAGTGGAGCTGCTCTGGGCAGCCAGAGGCCTCTCGGGAACTGGACTGCTCAGTGGCCTGCTGTGACCATTTTGCTCGGTGCGAAGAAGAAGAAGAGCAGGAGGAGATTGGATTTATACCCCGCCCTTCACCCGGAGTCTCAGAGCAGCTTACAATCTCCTTTCCCTTCCCCTCCCCACAGCAGACACCCAGTGAGGTAGGTGGGGCTGAGAGAGTTCTTTTGAGGACTGCTCTTGAGAGAAAAGCTCTGAGAAAACTCTGACTGACCCAAGGTCACACCAGCAGCTGCATGTGAAGGAGTGGGGAATCAATCCTGGATCGCCCAGATTAGAGTCTGCATTCTTAATCACTACACAAAACTGGCTCTGCAGATCAAATCTCCTGCACCCATTCAGACTTAGACTCTACATTAGCAGTGATAGGGTCAGATGGTGCCAGTGTGACTTTTCCAGTCTTTGGGGATACTTTCCAGTTTATTTAGTCTGTGGGTATGGACAGGATTTGAGGTGTAGAAACCATGAACCAGTGCCTAGAGGCAATTCTGGGGTGGATGGAGACTAATAAACTGAAGCTTAATCCCTACAAGACAAAAATGCTACTGGTGAGCAGAAGGACTGACCCAGGCCTTAAGGTGTCATCCATTCTGGATGGGGTTGCACTCCCTTGGAAGGGACAGGTTCATAGTCTGGGGATGCACTTGGACCCAGGGCTACTGTTGGATAAGCAGGTGGCAGTGGTGGCCACGAGTGCCTTTAACAGCTTTTATTGGTTAGCTAGCTGTGGCCTTTCCTGGGCAGAAAAGATCTGGTCAATGTGATGCATGCTCTGGTTACATCTAGATTAGTTTACTGCAGTGCACTCTGTTTGGGGCTGCCCATGAAAACTGTTCAGAAACTTCAGTTGGAGCAGAATGCTGCAGCTGGAGATTGACCGGAGTGGGTTGCAGGGACTATATGACTCCAGTTTTGGCCCATCCTATTTGCCCTGGCTCCCAGTCTGTTGCTAGGCACAATTTAAAGTACTGGTGTTGACCTTTAAAGTCCTATATGGTTTGGGACCAACATACCTGAAGGTCTACCTACTGCCTTATGACACTACACAACCACTATTGTCTTCTTCTGAGGCCCCAGTTCAAATTCCCCAGCTTTTGAGATTAGGCAGGTAGCTGGAAGAGAGCCTTCTTAGTTGTGGCTCCAAAATTCTGGAACTCTCTCCCCTTCTGTTGCCATCTTTCATCATCAGGTGAAGACTTTTTTGTTTGGTTTGGTGTTTCCTCCTCCCTGCCCAGTGTTTTAACTGCTATTTTAATGTTTTTTTTTAATGTAGCTTAGGTCTGGTTTCAATTGTTTGAACAATGTTTTCTTCATGGTTTTAGCGGTTTCTGAGATGTGATTTTATTATGTATGTTTTAATTTGTTAGCCATGGTCCTCCTTATGTGGGATATAAATTTCATAAAATAAATTTGTGGCTGCAAGAGTGGGTGTGCAAGGCCCAGCAGCATCAGGTGACTCTGGATAGCCCGACCAGAAGAAAATTCAGCTGGCGTGTTAAAGGCGAGAAGACACCATGCAAGGGCAGGGGGCCTGTATGGCTGAGCTACACATTTAAAAGGAGATGGTGAGCCAATGAAGGAGGTGGTGAAGACAACAAGCATGAGTGCCCGGGAGGCTGTGCCTAGCAGAAGTAGTAGAGAAACAGCCAGGAATGGCAAAGCAGCCCTTGGCCAAGGGCAGTGGGAATGAAAGTGGCAGCTGCAGGGAAAGCGTGGAAAGATCAAGAAGACGCTGTACTAGCCATTGAGGGTGACAGAGCTCACCAAGAGGAGGCAAGGCAGGCTGAGGCAATAGCTATGGGAACCCAGGTCAGAGAGGTGAGAAGGCCTGGGTAGGGGAGCACAGCACTGTGGAAAGGCCAAGGAAGACATCCTGGGGAGTGGAGCCCATGTTTAAAGGGCCAGCTGATGCACTGTTTCACTCTGGCATCATCAAAGAGATCTCGCATCTTTTCCTTTTCCCTCCACTTCCTTCCTTCCTTGAGTAACCCCTAGCTAGGAAGCAGTGGAGCCTCTAGATGCAGAAGGGTGCAGACTGTGTGGAAAGCAATGGAGGGAAGCAAGACTGCTCTGCTGGGGAGCTTGAACCTTAATCAGAGGCTCTTAACACCTTGTTTAAGGTAACTGTGATTTATGGATGGAAACTGGTAAGGGAGGGAGACTTCTGTTCTAAACTGTAAATGATAGAATTATTGTTTCAGGGCTGTGTTATCTGAGGGGGAGCTCATTTGGGACCTTCGTCTTGGAACCCAGTACACAGAGTGTTCAGCTGGAGACTTCTTGGGCCACCAACAAGAGGGAAAGGGTGGACTTTGGGGGTGACAAGCTGTGAAGGAGGGGAAAGTTAATTGTTTGGGCTTTAAAGGATCACTGTTTTGTTGTGTTACTAATATCTATGTTTTTGTTACATGGTATGAGGTTAAGGGAAAAGTAAAAATGTTTTATTCCCTTTAAACTGTTGCAGAATTCATTCCAAGTTCTGCCCCACAGAACTCGCAAGCTGAGATTGCACTTGCTTTTCTTGTCTCTTAGTTTGTGAGCCTGAGATCAGGTCTTCCGTGTACCTTATTTCTGTTGCATATGACCACCAGTAGAGATACTGTGGATGGAATTCTAATCAGAGCGAGCTGCTTTGGGGGATATTACCTGTCTGAAAAGCATTATAACAGAGATCATCAAAGAGGAAAGGACTCAGTCTGTCACAAGTGTGCCTGGGCATGTTGCCAGTGACCCATCTACATATATTTCAACCAGGATACTTTTAAAACAGCTGCTGACACTGACACTGCTTACGTTTTCATTGGAGGGGGAGGGAGATTTTGACCTCCCAGGTTCACTGTGTAGTCAGTAATTGTGCCAGTGCCACATCAGCTAAAAGTAGGAGATGAGCATGTGGATGAAAAAATAGTGCTTTAAAATCATTACTCACTTTTACTAGCAAATGGAATGGTGAGTTTTCCAGCCGTCGGTTCTATAGCGACCTGACTTCAAAAGGTATATAATTGAATCCATGTTCTGTTCAGATCACAGTAAAGTCGTCAGAAGAATCACAGAGAAGCAACTGTCAGAAATGCATACCTGTCACAGGCCAGGCTCTGGAGAGTAGAGATGTAAGTTGAGACCCACCTGCTGTCCATCTGCCTTCTGTTCCAGAGTATGTACTTTGCTCATGGTTTTCAGACTACATTTTCAATGCTATCCGAGCAGCTCAACAGTTAAAAAACCAGAGATTTAAACATCATATGGACTGGAGCCAACTGACCACAGCATTGTCAAACACAGCGCAGATATGAGTGGAGTATTGTCTGGAAATTCAACATTTTCAGAAATTCAAAAAAGGAGAGCACATTAAAGTATAGAAAGAGCAAGTATACAGTTAGGATGGTCAAGTCCCTTCGGGGAGATAGTAAGCATTTAGTAAAATGTGATTCTGATCATTCTATTATTTTTTTTTGGCAAATTTTCCATGAAAACAAATAAGCAGAGCTTTAAGTGCAGTTATGGAAGAACTTGAATGATTCCCCCCCCCCAACACTACAGTTGTGCATTTTAATTTTTTTTACTATATTAGCATGCAGAATTTCAAATCCCTAAGAATTCTGACAATTAAAAGTTATGTTTCAGTGCCCCAAACATAGTAGTGTTGCTTTTATTTAGTATTGTGCAAGTATTAAGAAGCTTTCTCCATGAAACTCAGAGAGTGTTGAGAACAACTAAGTTTTGAGACATGTCTCTGTTTTTATAATACTCTGTTCATGTGCTATTTTAAAATAGATCCTTAAATTGAAAACAAATGCTGATTAGATAGAAGGAGCCAACTCCAACTATGGCTGTAGTGTGAGAAAAAATTCACTCAATGATCTGCTCTAATTTGTTTACATACAGTAGACTGAATTCACATGATTCATTTTATCTGTATGGGACACAAGTGTCTGTGTGCTCAATCTGTTTACTTCCTTTCCTTTAAATGTATTTTAAATGCCGTGCATGTTGATTGAAATGAAGTCTAAGTTCTGTTGCACTATGTTCTACTGTATGTTTTGCACATATAAAGTCTCACATTTAATCCATAGCATGTTCAGTTATGACAGATAGCAAACCTGAGAAAGAGATGGAGATTTGCTGCCAGTCAGACAAGGGTCAGCAGCTCCTTTATATACGCACACCAGTACAAACTATGGTTTGAGAGGTACCTCACCCTTCCATCTCTGTCATCTGCAAGGCTAGGCTATATGAAGTGAAGAAAGACAAATGTGGACGGAAAAGATGACAGCATCCTGGTTATGGGAATCCCCAGGCACGGGATGTATCTCTGGAACAAATTGTAAACTCAGCCATATGGAAATTTGTGTATGGAAGCAAGTGTAGTACACTTGATATAATGATTTACCCAAGCCTTCATCACATAATAGCCTGTTTCAAATAGGTTCAGCGTTTTGGCTGAGAATACGATGTATCCTCACTTAAGAGGTTGTTTTCCAGCATCTGCCACAAATTCCCTTCCATTCATGATAGGCACAGGCTTAGCTTCCTGTGCTCAGAGGGTATCCCTCCATTCAACCTCATCCTCTTCCCTGGGCAAATTAGGGTTTGTTGCTTCCCCTCAAACCAGGAGGGTAAACCATGGTTTAGTTCTTGTTTATAATCTTGGTTTGTAAGAAGAAACAAATACAAATTGTATATTTGGATATCAGGGCTATTTGGAGTTTAATCAACATGAAAGTGTTTGTTCTTTCTTATGTCTTATAAACATATGGAGCAGAGGTCCGTCAGTGGCCTTTAGCTACAATGTATAGATGGAGCAATGTGTCTGGGGCAGTGATGCTCAGTATTTGTGTTTGTGGTGTTTGTGGGGCAACAGTGGGAGGGCTTCTGGAGTTCTGGCCCCACTGGTGGACCTCCTGGTGGCAACTTAGTTTTGGTCACTGTGTGACACAGAGTGTTGTATTGGATGAGCCATTGGCCTGATCCACCATGGCTTCTCTTATGTTGTTATGTCATATCAGGGAAGGGAGGAAGGAGAGAGTATGTGAACCAGCAAGAAGCCACATTTGTGAGCATCACAAACAAACCTCTGCTTATTTGTGATGTTTTAAGAGGACCCAGTTCTGCTGGTAGTAAACCTCTCCTGGGTTTGAAAGTTTCCCTTTGAAGATCTTCTGCCTTATCATGCTTGTTATTTATATACATAGAATTGTTCCCCACCATCCACTTAGCACATATATAACACTGAGAGAGAGCAAGAGAGCGCTCTAGGCAGACTTTCACTGATTTGATGTACACCGGTTTAATGTACACTATTGTACACCACACTACATCATGTGTTAGCCTACACCTGCCTCAGTACAGATTGATAGTCAGTTGGCCAATGGATATGCAGTGACTCATGATACCCCTGCCATAGCACGCACTCCTGCATCTCAACAAGCAACAAATTGTCAGAGTAACCATAGTGTTGGCATATGCTGGTGTAGGTGCAGTGTTTGTTAAAGTTTCTTTCACATCTCACCGTTCTTCTTACAACTTCTGCTCCATCAGGTAGTACAGATCCAGTTCACTTAACCTTGCAAATAGGTACACAGGATCTACTAATTTCAAAAAAGTTTATTACTTTTCTTGTCTATGAGATATCAACAAAGACCAAAAGGGGGAAAAATGAACCAATTTTTCCAATTTACTAAAGAATCCCTATTTGGTCTTTAGAAAGTGATACTTATTCACCATAGGAGAACAGGCTGTTTACAAGCATGATGGCAAATATAAATAAAACGTGTCAGGAAGCTGCGGAATGTTGACTTCAATGGATTTGATATATACAAGCAACTTTACATTTTTCCATACTTATCAATATGTGATTTAGGAAATAACCTACAGTGTAAGTTAATAAAATAGTCATAAATGCACCTTTGCCATGCATTTTTAGATTGGTCCCATATATTCTGTTCAACCAGAAATGAAGTTCTGTGCTTTTCAGATTATGCCTCAGAGTACTATATTATCATGGTATCAGTAACAGTTTGGTGCACCTTGAAAGGAGGGCAATTAATTGCACAGGATGACGTCTGATAACTTTCCAGTCTGTCTCCATCTCATTTTAGCTGTTTTTCCAAAACCATACAGTAGTGGGAACAGTCCACTAACCTTGACCTACCAGTTCTAATTCTCGTGCTACAGAGATTCTAGGAGGACAGTTCTTATTTTATTAGTTAATTTAAAATATTTGTATCCTACATTATTTACTGGTAAAGTACACTGAGATGGTGTAATAATAACATTTCAGAATAATGTATAAAAGTCACTAAAAATTATCTAACTCTCCTCTCACTTAAATAACAGCTAGCTGATATTCCTTAAAACAGCAGTCAACTCAAGAGAGAATAAAGAACATAAAAGGCTTTCAACACTAATCAGTCAGCATCAGAAAGCATAACAGAAATTATAACATAGATGAATGCAACAGTTGTTTTAGGATGCTGTTAGAAAGAAAAATGTGTATATATGCTGTCCATAAAAAGCAGATAGAAGACTACCATTATGACATACCATTCCAGGCTGGCTAAATTTGTGTTCGTTTTTTTCCTTTGATGAGTAAAATTCAAAAGATAGGACCTGTCATGATGGCATAAAATTAGCTGTTGGTTATTTTTCTCTTTCTGCTTATCCCTCCTCTCAATGCTGTGGTGGCATAAAAGACAGCTTTTTGGAAAGGAAAACTATTATTCACTGAAAATGGAATACTTACTGATGATGCGTGCTAAAGAAACAAGAACCAGGAAATGCCCCTTCTTCTTTAATCATAATGATACTAAGTTAATGTTATAGAATAATTGGATTTGCCTGGCAGTCATCCATAACTTGTGTTTCATGGGAAAAAAGCGTTTGAAAAACAAGCTGTGCATGTCTAATCTGGTCTTCTCAAAACCACTCTCGTTAGAACTGTTGCTCAAGATGACTATAACCACCTCATTCTTCATGCAGTGTTCAGGAATGAAGAGACTCTATTATATTGGACATGGAGTGTTCAGTAGGGTTTGAAAGATGTACTTTCAATCAAAGTACGTAGCAAAAAGAACATACATGGGATACTGAAGGGAAGAAGAAACTTGACACCAATACTTTACAGTCTGTGTTACCCAATGATGCCCTAGTGAAGCCCCCAAAAATATAAAAGTTCATGAACCAATGACAATCCTACGTGCTAATAACTCTGAGAGAAGAAGAAGAGGAGGAGGAGGAGGAGGAGGAGGAGATTGAATTTATACCCCGCCCTTCACTACCCAAAGGTGTCTCAGAGCAGCTTACAAACTCCTTTCCCTTCCCCTCCCTACAACAGACACCCTGTGAGGTAGGTGGGACTGAGAGAGCTCTTGACAGAAATTGCTCTTTTTCAAGAACAGCTCTTTTCAGAACTATGGCTTGCCCAAGGTCATCCAGCCAGGTGCAAGTGGAGGAGTGGGGAATCAAACCCAGTTCTCCCAGATTAGAGTCCACGCACTTAACAACTACACCAAACTGGCTCTCATTATAGAGTACTAGCCTGATACCCGTGCTTCGCTACAGTATTTAAGTTCCGTAAATCCAGTTATAAGATTGATGATGTGAAGTTTGAAATGTAACATTTGTTGTTGGAATTCTAATGGAGAAGACTGTAGTGTAAAAACTGAAGTGAGACATATGTACTGTTTTTTCTTTCTCTACTGAAGGACCTCTCTGTAGACCACATTGGTGGTTCTGCCCTCAGGTGCTAGGATCACCAGGTTGCTTGGTGAGCTCTCTCTGGAGCAGGCCACATAGAACTGTCCATGTGAGAAGGATAGATCAAGGTGGGTAACCATGTTGGTCTGAAGCAATAGAACCAAGTTAGAATCCAATAGCACCTTTAAGACCAACAAAGTTTTATTTAAGGTGTGAGTCATCTGTTAAGTGAATTCCTGCCACCTTCAGTGTCTGGCCTTGGGACTTGTTGATGGTGGTAACAAAGCAGACTTTGAGGGGGAACTGCAGCCTCTTGAAGGGGTTTTCTGATGGTATGAGTGGAATGCATGGTATGTACACCAACTCTGCCCTAGCACTGCCAGTGAGCAGTGTGGCCTTGATGATGTTCCTGTGCAGGGCCTTCACTTGCAAACTGGTGCCATTGCAGAGTTTGGGTGGGTTGAGGTTCCATAGCAGTATCACTGGAGCCCCCACTTAGGCTGCATCTACATATGCATTTTAGAATCAGCTTGGTGCCGCTGTTATCCCATGTGGTTTAGAACTGCTGCGCCTTTTCTTTTAAGTTAGCATTAGGAGAGCTGTCCACTTTGTCTTTTTTCACTAGATGGCCCCTGGAGGTTACTGGAGTGTTCCCGGACTGGAATGAGAGGCCCCACAGTGGAATGGTAGCCCTTGAGGTTAGCAGGAATATTCTGGGACTGGAATAACCAGTTCCAGAGTGGAATGACAGCCTAGGGGGTAGGAGATGTGTCCTGGGACTGTAATGATAGGCCTGGCATTCCAGTTCCAGGAAACTCCTCTTACTCCAAGGGGATGTCATTCCACCATTGGGCCTGTTATTCCACTCCCATAACACAACTGCCACCCCAAGGGGCTGTCATTCCACTCTGGGGCCTGTTATTCCAGTCCCAGAACACTGCTGCTACCCCCAGGAATGTCATTCCACTCTGTGATCTCTCATTCCAGTTCCAGAACACTCCTGCTATCCTCAGGGGCTGTCATTCCACTCTGGGGCCTGTCATTCCAGTTCCAGAACACTCCTGCTACCCCCAGGGGTTGTCAGTCCACTCTGTGGTCTCTCATTCCAGTCCCTGAACACTCCTGCTACCCCCAGGGGCTGTCATTCCACTCCATGGTCTCTTATTCCAGTTCCAGAACACTCCTGCTACCCCCAGGGGCTGTTATTCCACTCCATGGTCTCTTATTCCAGTTCCAGAACACTCCTGCTACCCCCAGGGGCTGTCATTCTTATCCCTGTGAGCTTAAAAATGAGAAACGCCATGCCTGCTACCCCCAGGGGCTGTCATTCTTATCCCTGTGAGCTTAAAAATGAGAAACGCCATGACTACAAGGCAGGAATTGCAACTTTTTGAGCCAAATGCAAGCTCTTACTCGAAAAAGCTGCTGACTGTGCATTGCCCAGTCATATTCAGTGATTATAAATGTAATAAACAGATAAATTTCAAATAAATTTTTTTTCAGGACTGGTACATAGGGATGAGTAAAAGCAGCCATGCAGGAATCAAACCAACAATGCTCTGATTTACAGGGCAGGAATTTACCCACTGAGCTAAACACAAGGTCTTATGTTTTACTGCTGTGTGTGCCTACTACAGCTTAAAGTAAATCTCCCCTCCCTCCGGTAAACTTTAAAATGTCCCATAAAGCGGGGGGGGGGGGGTCAAGAAAATAAATGGTGTGAAAGCGGATACATAAGTTTTGGAAGATAAGATTTGAGGGCTGGTAAGATGCTGAACTGCAGGCTGTGGAAGGTCAGTAGTTCAGCAGTTCGAGACCCAAGTTGCCGCATGACGGAGTGGGCTCCCGTCTCTAGTTCCAGCTCCTGCCAACCTAGCCGTTCAAAAGCAAGAAATTGAAAGTAGATAAATAGGTACCACTTTGGTGGGAAGGTAACAGCGGTCTGTGCGCCTTGGTGTTTAGTCATGCCGGCCACATGACCACGGAAACGTCTTCGGACAGCGCTGGCTCTTCGGCTTTGAAACGGAGATGAGCACCGCAACCCTAGAGTCGGACTCGACTGGCTTCCGAGCAAGGGACCCTTTACCTTTACTTTACTTTTTACATAGCTATGAGGAAATAGAGCCAAGTGGGAATAAAATTAGAAACACCATTTCTGGATTTAAACATTTTGAGATAAATGCAAGCTCTTACTGCACCAGTAGTGAAATTAAAAATGTTTGGTCAGTCTGTAAAAGGGGTCAAGAAATAAAAGCTTCAAAACAAGATAAAAATTTTAAAAGTTATCTTGGGGGCTAGCTAGTAAAAAGAGAAAAGAGTACTGTTGGAATCGAACCACTAGTTACCACCTAGTTTTTTGTGTGCTACCTGTTGGAATTATTTAAGAATTAGTGGAGCAATGGCTCAAAAATGTCTGCATTAGGTTGACAGCGCAACGAAACCAGAAAGGAGGTGTTAGAGCAGCAAAGAACAGCATTCATTTAAACCAGTGCGGAGTGGCTATGACAATGGAGTCACTACCAGAGGGCGGGAAACATATGCAGACATTGATTTTTATACTGGTGCACTGCCAGCATGAAACTGGATGCAAATGTAGACAGTTTGTTGGGGACGGGAACGAAAATGTCAGGAAACCGGCAAGAAACACATATGTGGATTCAACCTTAGAGGAGAAGCTTGTGGGCTTTTTTTTTTTTTACCTCAGAACACTGTGATCCACAGCTGAGCAATCAGAGGGAGGTGGGTGCAAGCAGGCAGGTTTGACCACAGA
The DNA here is from genome assembly GCF_001447785.1 of Gekko japonicus. Taxonomy (NCBI): domain Eukaryota; kingdom Metazoa; phylum Chordata; class Lepidosauria; order Squamata; family Gekkonidae; genus Gekko; species Gekko japonicus. The sequence continues at coordinate 2,136,317 of NW_015165832.1, read as the reverse complement.
ACTCTCTCTCACACACACACAAAACCTTTATTGGCATTGAAAGCACAAGACATCATGGAAATACAGCAAAATACTAAGATGCATCAGTCACACTTGGCTATTCAAGCCTTGTCTTCTGATTGCATAGTATAAAAAAATTGCAACAGCCTCCATTATTTCGCAATTAGAATTAAACAGAAGAAAGTGAACAATTGAGTCATCAGAATGCCAGCTCTTACCCTCTAGAAGTGGAGTAATAAAACGAGATCGAATATCCCTATAAAGGGGGCAATGAAGTATGGTGTGTGTAGTGGATTCTATATCTTTTAGATAACAAGGACAAAGTCTGTCTACATATGGTATCTGGCAGTACCTCCCTAAAAGCACCTCCAATGGCAGAACATTAAAGCGTGCAAGCATGTATGCTCTGTGATGGTGTGGGGCTGTTAAACTTAACAGATATTTCACAGTAGAGCCTGTGTCAAAAGTCCCCAGCCTACTTGGGGCGCATCTGCTGGCTGCGCGTTCCCTAAATTCTTGCCTTTCGATGTCGAGGAATCTTTGTTTAATAATAGCATAGGCTTGTTTATCTGAAAAGGGGGCTAAATAATCCAGGGATATTCCCATTGTAGAGAGTTTCTCCTCTACATATCTAAGCCATGGAGAGAGATGGGACTCAGTTAACATGTGAGTAATAATACTTTTAGCTTTAGCATGGAAATGAAGTTTAAGCCAAAACTGAGTTGTTATCAGCCATGCTCTGGTCGATAGAAGCCTTTGATTGGTTTCTAAGCATAAAGCTGCACAAGTAACACACAAGGGAAGTCCAAGAATTTTCCACAAAAATCTGGACTGAATTCTTTCCAAGTCCCCTTTTAAGGCTTCAATCCAGATTGGTACTCCATAAAATAATTGAGCAGCTAATTTGGCATTTAAAACTTTAAGGGCCGCCAGCACATACTGGTTACCTCTGGTATAATGGAAACATGTAATTGCCACGGCGATGTTGTTCGCTGCCTCAGTTGCTCTCTCTTTATGATAGACCCATCTGGTGTTATAGTAAAAGTGGATACCCAAATACTTAAAGCTTTTGACTTGTTCAATGAAATGGCCTCCAATATTCCATCTGAACGGCTTCCAACTCTTACTGCAGATCATAATTTTGGATTTTTCAGCATTCAGAACTAGCCTATTCTTTTCACAATAGTCTACAAAGCTCTTCAAAAGACGTTTTAGCCCTATACGAGTTAGGGACAATAGCACTGCATCATCAGCATAAAGGAGTAAAGGGGTGGGAATCGAGCCAAGTTTAGGACTGTGACCATTGATTGGATCTAAGGTAGGTGCCAAATCATTTATAAATAGGTTGAATAAAAAAGGCGCTAAAAGGCAGCCCTGTTTGACTCCTATATTAATTGGAATTTTGTCAATTTGGTCACCAGCCAGTATCATAATGCCCCTATATAAATCAATGGTGAGACATCATTTGGAATATGGTGTGCAGTTCTGGTCACCACACCTTAAAAAGGATATAGCTTTGGAAAAAGTGCAGAAAAGGGCAACTCGAATGATAAAAGGGCTGGAACACTTTCCCTATAAGGAAAGGTTAAAGCACTTAGGGCTCTTTAGCTTGGAGCAACGACGACTGAGGGGTGACATGATTGAGGTTTATAAGATTATGCATGGGATAGAGCAGGTAGAGAAAGAGGTACTTTTCTCCCTTTGTCACAATACAAGAACTCGTGGGCACTCGATGAAATTGCTGAGCGGTCGGGTTAGAACAGATAAAAAGAAGTACTTCTTCATCCAAAGAGTGATTAACACATGGAATTCACTGCCACAGGAAGTGTTGGCGGCTACAAGCATAGACGGCTTCAAAAGGGAATTAGATAAGCATATGGAGCAAAGATCCATCAGTGGCTATTTGCCACAAGGTATAGATAGGGGCTCTGGGGCAAGTGATGATCTGTCATCTTGGTGCTTGGGGGGTCAACAGTGGGAGGGCTTCTAATGTCCTGGCCCCACTGGTGGACCTCCTGATGGCACCTGGTATTTTTGGCCACTGTGTGACAGAGTGTTGGACTGGATGGGCCTTTGGCCTAATCCAACATTGGCGTCTCTTATGTTCTTATGACCTTGCAACCCTATTTTGCAGACACTCCATTGGTTATTGTTCATTTACCAAGTTTGATTCAAGGTTTTGATTATCACCTACAAAAAGTCTTTAATGGCCTTGGACCCATATACCTGCAGGACTGCCTCTCTGGCTATGCTATGCTGTGGAAGCTTAGCTAACTGAGACAAGTCTTCTAAAGGTGCTACACAACAAATGGTAAGACTGGCAGCTGCCAGTTCATGTGAGGTGGCTCCCACCTTGTGGTATGGCCTGCCTATTAGGTCTGGAAGGCTCCTGCACTTCTGTCATGCCATAGAATTTGCAAAATGGCAATATTCAAGAGGGCACAGAAATTTCTCCCTCCCTTCTTGAATAATAGTCCTGTGAAATAGGCTATGCTGAAACATCGTGACTGGCCCAGGGTCACCCAGTAAACTTTTGGATGAGTGGGAATTTGAACTCAGGTCTCAGATGGATCTGACTTTGATCACTACACTATAGTCACTTGGAAAGACATAAAAGTTTCTGTTATATAATGATTGTCTATTATTTTAAACACTGTAATGCTCTACAGAGTGACTATCATGCTACATATTTTGTATGTCAGTTTTTTGCCATTCACAGTTGGGTTTATGTTTATTGCTATTTGTGAGTGGTATTGAGCACAATAAATTTTGAGTGCTGTTTTATTAAATCAGACTAATTAAAATGTATTTTATTATGAACAGCAAATTCCTGCTTCAGTTGTGTATGTAGTTTGGCAGAGTCCCTCAGTATCTATATTTTAAGACACACAGTAATTTCTCAAGTGCTAGTAGGTAGTTATTATCAATAAGGAATCTGGCAGAAGCTCACACAAGTGCTCTGGGTAGAGCTCAGGGAAAATAAGACAAAGCTAACAGGGGAGGTTCTTACAAAGGGGTGGAGAAAAAGACAAAAGATAGGGGCAGATGCAGACAGAATCAGGACATGTTCCAGCTGGAGGGTACTGAGAGAAACTGGAGATGGACGGTTTTTAATCAACCTGTTTCTCTTTCCTTTAGCCACGGATCGTGGATTTCATGGGGTGGAATTTCTGCCTGAAGATTTCAGAGAGGCTCCCAATGAAAGAACAATGAGGGTGAATGAGAAATATTCC
>NW_015165832.1:2131454-2133027 GCF_001447785.1 Gekko japonicus | reverse complement strand
AAGATATAGGATATGTCCGCACCGAAAGCACGGTGAGTAGAGTGGAGGAATTGCTTTTTTGTTATGTTTTTTCAGTAAAGCAATCCTTTAAAGTGTGTTTTTTTCTGTGTTCTCACTCCCTGTGGCCTTGTAGCCCTAAATGACTGTAAGGCTGTCATTGCACACTGTTAATCATACTGTTTCACACAGCAGATGTTAGAAAATTTTCTGTAATTTCTACTTTGTTAGGGATACTATGAAAGGGTTCCATAACCAGTTTGATAAAAGGCAGTTTTCCCTATCAGTTAGTGTTGCTACTTTTTCTTAGGGGAAAAAGATTTTGTACCTTGAGCATCATGGGTGTGATGTGATGAGAAAATCTTCACCTGTTGATTTCTGCCTCCTATGTAGTCTCTGTCCATAAAAAGCAAAAGCAAAATTTCCTTCATCGTCTCATGAACTCAAAGGCAAAATTGGGTGGCAAACTCAGGAATACAGGTAGAAAGTTGCCAAAAAAAACCGGAATTGTCTGCTGTTAGGAAATGTGGGAGAGACAAAACATTCTGTGTTAGAGGAAATTTTAAATAGAATTTATCTTCCAATTTAGAAGGTAATGAATTGTTTTCAGGATGTGGTTTCTTAAACCAAGAAAAATCCAATCAAAATCTACTGCTGTGTTTTTAACATGAATTTATTGAAATTATCTTTTTTTCAGGTGCATTCAAATATTTTGGCCTATGGGCAAAACTTTTTTAAAAATGAACTGCTTATACACTTCAACTGAGCAGATTATCTTGGTGGGTCTGGCATTGAAACGACATAATGGCCATGGGATAGGCATGGAAAAATTACTTCATGTTGCAGTTTTGTTTTTTGACTCAATACTGTCACACGTTGCTTCCTACAATGAAAACTGTGACGTGAAAGGGATTTATTACTGTGTGTACTTGTGAACCAGACAGAGATGTCCCAGGAAACAGGGAGTGGCTGAGTATGCCTATGCCTGGTGAAAAGGCACAAGTAAATCCCTTTCTAAGTATAAACAGGAGTCTTTAAGGTGCCACAGAATTCCTGTGCTAAGCATGTACCTTGCTAAACATGTTCTTAACCGTATGAATGATTTGAGGGGCTACTCCAGTGAATAAATATTATAATATAGAAAACACCTTTGGCAGTCAGTAGTTACTGGTGAGGAACAGAGCAATAACATAAATTTCCTTCATTATCTCATGAGCTCAAAGGCAAAATTTTGGGGAACCCTTACTATTGTTTTCAAAATTGTGCATTAATCAGTTGCCTGGAAAAATAAAATTAGTCAAAGGGTTTGTGGAAATTTCTGAGTGAATCAATGAGTGGGGTCAAATTGGTTGTCAGATCTTCTTTGTGTTTATGGATGGTGAAGATGTTGAATATGTAAATACAAGGGGGACCCGCAATACTCGCGGGGGGGCAGTCTCTGTCTTTCCCCCGTTCTTTCTCTTCCCCCCAGTCTCTCTCTCTCTCTGTCTCTCTCTCCCCCTTCTCTCTCTTCCCCCCAGTGTCTCTCCCCCTTCTCTCTCTGCCCCCCCAGTCTCTCTCTCTCTCCCCCAGCTCT
>NW_015165832.1:2115945-2131161 GCF_001447785.1 Gekko japonicus | reverse complement strand
TGGATTTTTGTGCACACGTGGGGACCGCCCCACATGTGCACAAACCTCTCCCCCCCAAGTGCCCCCGGAGTGCTGATTTAACGATCCGCACTCACGGGGGCAACTTGGCTATTAGATATATAGATATGAAACTGGAGCCTGACAGAGCCTGTGGTGATCTATTGTCATCAATACTGTCCGCTCTAACTGGTAGTGGCTCTCTAGGGTTACAGGCAGAGGCTGCAGCAGGCTTCATGGGGGAATCACATTGTGCGTTTCCCTGCTTCCTTCATAAACCAGAGGTGGGGATAGGGAGAAGCACACCATTATGACATCACGGCATCTGACTTTATGAGAGAAAGTCAAGAGAGGGGTTGGGGGCAGCCATTTGTTTCTCATCTTGTAGTTTAGCCTTTGTGTGCTCTCGTGCTTCTATAGTAGCATGGCAGTGTCCATATAACTAAACGAATTACATCTCTACAAATCATTGGCCGAGTTCAGACTGGCAATTTGAAGCGCTAGGGAGTCGTGGCAAAGAAAAAACGGAATAGACCTGGAACGACTTGTTACCGGTATTCCCGTTCACACTGCAGTGAATGAAGTGGGAGGAACCATGGAGGAAGCGCAAGGGAGCGTTCGCACTGTCGCTCGCCCCTAGCAAGCTGTTAGCGTGGTTTCCATACTTGGCTGCGTGCGCCTATGCGCATGGGCACATCAGCAAATAAGGCAGGATCGACTCCACACTCAGCACACCAGAGCATTCCGATCATGTGCATGTGCGCACATGTGCACATAACCTGCCCTGGAACCAGCTGGCACCTATTATCAACTGTGGGTTGTTCCTGCCTTAGCAGCGCTTGTGTTCACACTCAGGGAACCGGGATCAATGCGCTGTATACACGGTTTGCTACCACTTTAACATGGTATCTTTTAAACTCAGGAGGGAAGTGGCACAAGACAGCTTGAGTACGGCTGGGGGACACCTGAAACATGTGCCTGTGTGAACCCGCCCCTTTAATCTGCTACTGAAATGCTCCTCAAATGTTTGCCTGCCGGGCCAAGCTGCCAGTCTGAACGCGGCCATTAAAGTTGCTTTAACAAAGATTGTGCATTATAACTTATTAAGAGCTATTAAAGAAAACACTTTGCAGATCATGAGGTTGTAATTTCTCTGAGAAATGGCACAAAAAGAAGCATTAGATGGGTTTTCTTCCCTCAAAAGGAAGCATCTGTTTTTATACTACGGTCAGATTTATATAAAAGTAGTCTCCGGAGAGAGACCACACATGCAAACTTGGAAGCATTGCTGACTTTTTAAAAATTACTGCCTAACAAATAATAATACTTTGTTCTTTGTTTAATTAAGAAAAAGTGGGTTTATGCTGAAAGGTCCTGATCTGGAATATCAGTAATCATCTGAGCTATCCATATTGGGCTTTCTGTATTTTGGTTTCCTGGCACTGCTGTAAAGTGTCAGGTAATCCAATCTACTCCATTGGAGAACTCCATTTGAGATATAGGTAGTATGTGCAGCTTGCACACCACTGAAATACAAAGCAGAGTTACACCATTGTAACCCATTCAACAGAATTAGTATCTACTTACAATGCAATCCTAAGAGTACTTCTCCAGGGAGTAAGTGCCATTGAATAGACCTCATTTAGGATTCTGAATAGACCTTCTTAGGACTACTCTCTTAATGCCTCACAGAGTTATGTTTTTCTAAGTGGGCTTTGAAGCACATAACTCTGCTTAAAACGGCTCTGTTAGTGACCCAAAGGGTGTGTTCCTCTAGAAAGACACGTGGCCTGTTTTCTTATGGTTCCTTGAGGATCTTAAACAACATGGATACTACAGATTACTGAGAAAACATCCTAACTGCATTCACACTAATATTTTACTCCTGGATTTGCCTCCAGATGTTCCACTACTGCCATACAATTTATACTTGGCCAGCAATGGCACAGTAAACTAGAATGAGATAGTGCAGATGGTTGAGGATTAGAATGCAACTACTTCTGTAATGTTTGGCAGATGTAAGAACCTTGTACCACTTGGTGATGCCGGAAATCCAAGGGAGAAATCCATATGCTATGCTCCATTCAGAGTGAACAAACACTGAGCACTGCATGAAAGAAGATGTATTTTTCTTTCAAACTGTTTGCTTGTGCACACATGCACACTAACATGTGACACCAAATAGCTTGATTTTTAAAAAAAGATTACATAGTGCTTACTGGCAACAATCTGAACTGGGGGTGGGAATAGAAGAATGCATCCCTTTGTGGGAGCAGTGGGAATACATTCACTCCCCCCCCCCGATATTCTTAGTGAAGAAATGAGCACTGCATGGGAACAGAGGCAATTTCTTTCCTCAGATTTATTTGCCTTTGTGCTTATCCGCATGAATGCTTAAAGCAAATATTTTGAAAGAAAAATGACAGTCCTGTCTAGCACAGCTCTTATTTGCAGTCTGTCTAAATGTGAATGAAAAGGATACATTGCAACTAGTAGGGAGAGAATTTGACTCTGGTGGCATGCACCTTAAGTTGTGGATTATACCCTAGGATCCTTTAAATGATGAAGAGACTGTATACAGGGAATGCCTCCCCCAAGCCCATTTATTCTCCCGACTTAAAATATCCTTTAGTTGCCTCATAATGGTTTAAAGAACCACAGCTAAATTGGGTGAACATCTAAATACACACCCAAATGTTGAACTAACATGTTTTTCACATCACAGCTAAAACAAGTGCTCAATAGCTGTTTTCTTGTTGTTTGGACACAGTGCTGATGATTGGGGGGGGGGGCTGGAGCACTGCATTCCTTTGAAGGCAATGCAGATGTGGTTTCACTATACAGCATTTAGATCAGATGTGCATCCCAGTGTGCATTCTGTTGAAAGGATTGTACATCTACTTTATAAACAATACAAACTGAACTTGGGTAAGAAGATAGTAAGAGTTTGGGAAATAGCACCTGTTGGATTTCTACCTAGACACATCCCCTGAATCCAGTATCAGACTGAAACACCCAGGCAAAATGTGGGTGTATAGAACCTAATTTGTAAGTGAGAATAATATGTGAGAGTAGACTACATGTTTCTTTACTGCTTACATGGCACCAAAGTTAAGCCATGTTAACTTAGAATTTCTGTGTTTTGGGGAGACATGGGTTTTGTGTAACTGTGTTTTCTAACTTGAAGGTTTAGATGGTTAAGTGACCTGTTCTGCCAGAATGCTGTAATTTTCATGTCAATTTCGACAGTACAAAATTCTACTAGACACTTTAATCCAACAATTAGTTTGGTTTTCTTCTCTTAAACCATAATTAAGATTTTAAAAAGGAATGAGATGTGCTGGGCTTGGTGGAAACAATATTCCCACTCTAAATAAGTCAGGTGATGGTTCCTAGAACTAAGAATGGATTATTTTTATTTTAGGCAGTAGTCTGCCACCACAAACAGACATTGGCACATTGCAAATGTTTGACTATGGAAGTCAAACCTCTTACAATTTTTGCATCATTAAGGTAAAATATGTATTTGCATTCATAACGTAAAAATTATGTAGTCAGATCTCACCTAATTGCCTGTGTCAGAGCCCAATTTTGTCTTTTACCAAAATTCAGACTTCTACCACTTAAGGTAACAGGTTGCTGGCTTAGACCAGCTTTCTTCTTATCATGTGTTTTAACAATCAGCCCACTTACAGCTTGAAATGATACAGGCTTCACCACTTGATTACTCTGAACACTTACACAGCTACAGTGTTTTACTGGTGTTTTGTAAATCTGCAGAGGTAAGGGTAAGATACTCAGCCGAGTGCAACTGTGAAACTCTTGAATTTAGGAATGGAAGAGTTTTTCTTCAGAACTCTTTAAGATGGACTTTTGTAGTATCTGTTATGAAAACAAATTGGTCCAAATAAAGAGAAGGCATACTTAAGAAATCAAAGGAAGAGAGGTGTATAAGCCTTTTTAGAAAAACAGATGTTTCAGCAGCAAAACAATATACTAGCTCAAATGACAAAATGCCAGGTTTCAAATCCCATGTCAGTCCACTAGATTCAGCTTGTATTGTTGCTCCCTCTCAGTTTTCAGTTCCTCATATATTAAATAGAAATAATTATGACATACCTCTGAGGATTGTAATGCAAATGATAAAAGCATTATGCACCTTTAATTAAATTTTAATTGGCCATCAAATATATTAATGTACCTATTCATTTTTATCCCATCCTTCTTCCAAGAAGCTCAAGGCAGTATTCACAGTTCTCCCACTTTGGTCCTCACAACAGCCCTGTGATGGAGGTTAGATTGATGAGAGAAACTAACTGTCCGGGAGATTATCCAGAGAACTTCAGGACATTTGGGGGATTTGAAGTCAAGTCTCCCAAGTACTGGTCTGATCAGTAACCACTTCACCATGCTGGCTCATACCTAGAAGAAGTGGCATATTATTTCTTAAAATAATATAGTCATTGTTACACTCATTCACCTAGAAGAAGTGGCATATTATTTCTTAAAATAATATAGTCATTGTTGCACTCATTCACTCATTCACACACACACACACACACACATACACATTCCAGGTGAGGGGGGGTTGGTTTAGTTTTTCTTTTTGCAGTGTACTTTTAAATTTTAATATCTACTTTTTGCCACCATCAAGTTGTTGTGGCAGGGGAGAGATGTGTTTTCTTTTTCATTTTCCATGAGAAAAAGTCATGAACGAAACAAAAACTGAACCTTGGTCCCTCCCTGGCTGTGGTCCACTGGCCTTTTTGGCTGAGCTATATGACCAGCTGGCTCCTTTCAGTCTCTGTTAAAACTGATCTCTTTCTCAGATGATGCTGGGAAGTGACAAATGTTTGAACATATTACAAATCTGTTAGTAATGAAGCAGATTCCTTTGGTGGGGAATGGCAGGGAATCTCATTTAAATCACCAGGAGCGAGAAAACTCACACAATGGTAAAATGAAGCTCTGATGACAGAATTCAGGGTAGGTTTTTGGTGTGACAAAGTCCCAACGATTTTCACAATGTGGTAACCTTAGATCTTACTAAGGTTACTAAGAGAGAGAGTTTGGTGTAGTGGTTAAGTGGGAGAACCGGGTTTGATTCCCCACTCCTCCACTTGCACCTGCTGATGTGACCTTGGGTCAGTCACAAGCTCTGGCACAGCTGTCCTTGAAAAAGAGCAGTTGTGTCAGAGTTCTCTCAGCCCCACCCACCTCCCAGGGTGTCTGTTGTGGGGAGGGGAAGGGAAAGGCGTTTGTAAGCTGCTCTGAGACTCCAAGTGAAGGGCGGGGTATAAATCCAATCTCCTCCTCTTCTTCTTCTTCTACTATGTGGGGGTGATTTTTACAAGATGAGTTCACCATTCAAAAACTGAGGATCCAAGTCATTTTGTGTTGATCTGTTATGATTATGTGCATTGCCTCAGAACGAAGACATCAATCTGTATTCTGACCATTGAATCCTCAGAGGAGCCAAGGATTAATCAGCAATGGTTGCTTCCACATAGAAGCTTTATTCTGGTTTGGCATCCAAACTGGAGTGAGTTTTTGGAAACATCCATGTGGCATAGTCCCCTAATTGTCCACTTTCCAGGTTTTCTCCTGAACATTTCTGTTTTATTTATTTCAAATATTTCCATGTCATCTCCTCAGAGTTTTGTTAATATTACAGAAGGATAGTATTGTGAGAGCCTTCCTGACCACCTTAGCAGGGTATTCCACAAAGTTGGAACCACCACAGAGAATGTACATGAGCAGGTGGTTGCAGATCTTACCACTTTTCATGGAGGAGCTTTAAATGGTTCTCTTCAAACAACCAAAGCTGCTGTGGTGGATCACAGTAGGAGAGGCAGTCCTGCAATTACGTGGGTCCAAAGCAGTGAAGGGCGACCAGTACCTTGAATTGAGGCCAGTAAATGATCAGTAGTCAGTGGACGGACTACAGGATTGGAGTGACATACATGTTCGCCTGGCATCCACGAATACTTAGGTTGCTGCATTCTGTACCAACTAGAGTTTCCATATTGACTTCAAGAGAAGACCCATGTAGAGTGTATTACAGTAGTCTAGCCATGGGATAACCATGGCATGGATCCATGTGATCAGATTTGCCAAGCTGTGATAGGCAGCCAACTGCCAGGTTAGCTGGAAGGAACTGATAGAGTGCTTTTTTCCCATCTGGATTGGTTTGTGTTTCCAGTAGAAATGCTGGGCCCAGAGTAACCCTGTGGCTCTTAACTATACACAGTGTCAGTAGGACATATTCAAAAGCGGAGAGTCACTTCCAGGCTTGATTACCATAACTCGCTTTACATGGGCTTGCCCCTGAGACTGATCCAATAACTCCAAGTAGTCCAGAATGCAGCAGCACACCTGCTGATGGCATTGCCTGTGCGGGCATGCATTCAGCCGGTATTGTGCCGCTTGCACTGGCTACCAATTGACTACCAGGTCCATTTCAAAGTGTTGGTACTAACCTTGAGAGCCTTATGTGGCCTGGGACCAACATATCTGAAGGACCGCCTCTTCCCATATGTGCCCCAAAGAGCCTTGCACTCACAGGACCAACATTTACTGGTTACCCCTGGCTCAAAAGATGTCCTCTTAGTCTTGACCAGGGCCAGGGCTTTTTCTGCCCGGCCCCCGGCCTGGTGGAATCAGCTCCCACTGGAGATCAGGGCCCTGCGGGACCTTTTATCATTCCACAGGGCCTGCAAAACAGAGCTGTTCCACCAGGCCTTCGGCTGAGGTGGCCGTTGTCCACCTCAGTTGGCCTCCCTGCTTTAGTTCCCAACCTGCTGAAAGGGCCCATCTGATTCCACCTTGTGGCCCCAACAGATTTATATTGCTGTTACCAATTTTATTGTTTATCGTTTTTATGATTTTAATGTGATTTTATTGTAACAAGTCTTTGACTCGATTTGTTGTGATCCACCCTGAGCCTGTTTGGGGAGGGCAGAATAAAAATCTAAAATAAAATAAAATAAAATAAAATAAGAGTGCAGTAGCCTTCAAAACTTCAGGACTCCTGACTAGCATTACCTCCATCTTCAGCTTGTTCACTCTTAGCCAATTAATCACAGCAGTAAGGCTAGTTCAAGGCATTTGTAGATTCACCGGGTGATTTAGGTAAAGTGATAAAGAGCTGGGTGTCCTCAATATATTGATAACAGCCTACTCCAGAATTGTGAATGATTTCTCCTAAGGGTTAAAGAATCCTTCTCTCCTTACATTGTTCTTCCCTGCAAAAAAGCAGCTCCAGTGGCTGCGTTAGGAAAAGATTACATATAATATGTTCTATCCAAAATTCATGCTCTGGGAACATTGGCCACAGGATACTTCTGCTGTCTCTGAAAAGGAATATTTAGTACTTAGTATTTAATCTCTAAGCTAAAGAGTCCACTAAAGACTTTTCTTGTCTTTTGGCTGCAGATATTAAATTCGTTTTCGCAAGATCCAGATGCAAATTGCAAGTATGGGCTTTATTTTAGAGATGGAAAAAGGAAAGTGGATTATATCCTGGTCTACCACTACAAGAAGTCCTCTTTCGGTAGAACACTCACCAGACGAATCCATTTTAATGACTTGGGGCCTCGTAGTGTCAAACATGATCAGCCGCTTCCTGGAAAAGGAGGGGAGATGAACATGGATGAAAAGGAACCACACATGGATTACCATGAAGATGACAAGAGATTTCGCAGAGAAGAATACGAAACCAATCTTATGCAGGCAGGTCTTGAGTTGGAAAGAGATGAAGATGTAAGTATTCACTTTATTTTTAATTAGATGTGCTAACATTTGCTAAGTCTAATGGGCAAAATTCTAAAAATATTTATGAACTACTGAAAACTTCAGGGGTTTTTAGTATGAATCAAACATATTTTGCAGTCATCCCCCAGGCTATCCCTCACATCTTTGTTGGTGGAAAGTGTTGTCAAGTCACAGCCAAGTTATGGTGACTCTGTAGGGTTTTCAAGGCAGTAGACAAACAGAGATGATTTGCTATTGTCTGCCTCTGTGTAGCAACCCTGGACTTCCTTTGTGGTCTCTTTTCCAGGTACTAACCAGGGCCAACCTGCTTAGCTTATGAGATCTGGTAAGATTGGGTTAGTCTGGGCCATCCAGGTCAGGTCCCCTGCCCAGACCCTCAAGTTCTCAGAACATAATCTGAGTGGGTTAAATCAAAGATGTTGTTTCTGTTATTTTATGGAGTTTTAATCCCACAATGTCCCCCCCCCCCTAGTCAGAATAACAAGACAGACAACAGTTTGGAAGTAAACAAGGGCCACTTTATTAACTATTTAACAAAACATTTCAGGAAGAGCTCAACTAAGCGAGCACGAAACAGGCAAGGCAGGTGTCACTCACCTGACCAACCTCCTTGCCCTTTTCTCGGGCTGGTCACCTAGCTCCGGTCTTGAGCCATTGGTCTGGCTCGCAACTGGCAGCCCAGCAAAACTGATTGCCACCTAGGAGCGCCTACCCCTGAAGCCTTACAACTTGTAGAGAGGAGACTTACCCTAAGAGGTTCCCAGAGGTGATCACTGTTGAGTACCCTGGACCGTAAAATCAAAAGGCAGTTCCTGATGATGCCCTGTTCCCTAATGGGGAAATGCCGTAAGGTGTTCACCGGTTCCGATTTCTTGCCCACACAAATCTGCCACTGCCAAGGCCAAGCCTCTGCTTTGGCCTTTGCTCCCCACTAACAGCCCAAGGCTGACCTAATCCCTTGCCCCAAGTCCTGTAAAAATAACCCTGTAATGATTCCTTGTTTTAAGAATGTGTGTTTTCCTTTAAATGTTTGGTTGGAGCGCAGTGATAGCAGAGTAGAATGAGAGGGACAAGTGTGCTGTGATTGGTGGATGACAGAGTGTGGGAGGAGTTTTTGAAATGAATCTCTGTGTGTGTCTTGAAGTCAGTTATGAAAGTCAGTTAGAGAAAGCAGTTGGAGTTTTGAATTGGAGTAAAAGTCAGTCAGTGAGCTGACTCCGTGTGGAAAATAAAGAATTTAGAGTGTAGTATATGTCTCTTCAAAAGTGAAACTCTAAAGATCTGAAAGAAAGTCAGAAATACAAAGAGCTTTGCGCTTCCGGTCTGGCTCCCGCGAGTTGTTCTGTGTAGATCTGTGTGGGTGTCAGTCAGTTATAGAAAAGTCAGTTAGATAAATCAGTTGGAATTGTTCAGTTACTGAGTTCAGTCAGTGAGGGTTCTGATAGTACTGTGTGGGATGTTAAAGAGTACAGTATATATGCCTTCAAAGTGAGACTCTAAAGATCTGGAAGGAAGTTAAAATTACCAAGAGCTTAGCCTGTGTGCCTGCTAAAGAGTGATTCCTGTTAGTGTTGGATCTGAGTGTCAAAAAAAAAGAAAGGACTGTGTATGTGTTACATGTGCCAGACATATTTACAAGTCCCTTATTCCCAAACTGTTACAGATAAACCAGCCTCATATTTTGTTCTTATTTCAATAAATCCTCTTTTGTTCAAGTTTATCCCAGAATTCAGTTCTATCTTTCCTCAGGACCACATAGATCCCTGAAAAGCCTAGACTCTGGGTCACATTACCAACAGTAGGTAATGAAAGAAGATTTGGAATTTGTTTAAATTCCTGGTGGCAGCAGAAACTATCCTGTTTGTGAACACAAAGTATAATTTAAAGTAATAAACAGTCCTCCCCAAATAAGAGGACGCCACAAACCCATTGCCCTTGTCTGATAGATGCACCCCGTCTGCCCTGTACAGGACCTGAAACTCGACCCATATGTTGGGGTGCGGCAATAATTGCCCTAAACCACCCTCCATGACCTTCCTCATCTGGCGGTTGGCTTTATGCCTAGCGGAGGTCTCCCAAATTGCGCCATACCTGGCGGGGCAGAATAGCTGACCCAACTATCTGCACTCTGGGCCACTTTGCTCTTATTATCACAAGGTCAGCCTCCGCTTGTAACACCAGGGCCTTGCCCTTCATAGTGAAGCAGAATAGCCGACCAGACTATCTGCAGTCTGGGCCATCTTGCTTTTATCACAAGGTCAGCCCCTGCTTGTAGCACCATGGCCTTGTCCTTCATGGTGAGGCAGAATAGCCAACCAGACTATCTGCACTCCAGGCCACCTTGCTCTTATTATCGCAAGGTCCGCCTCCACTTGCAACACCATGGCGCAGCACCTGAAAGAAGAACCCCATTAATAACTTAACCATAACATTAGACTTTGCAATCCTGCACGATCTCGGCAGTGGCTCGTTCTTGGTGGAGATGGTGGTGGCCCATTCATAATGGTGGTTGCGGTGGCCTGTTCATGTCGGCGGCAGCACGTTTTTGGCAGTGGCTGCCCATTTACACCAGCGGCAGTGGCCCGATCTTGGTGGCAGCGGCCCTCTGTCAGCATTGGTTCCTTCGGCGCGGCAGCGGTTCTGGGAGTGGTGGCTCCCTTAGCGGCGGTGACGTCGGTGGCCAGTAGTGGCTCACAACAGTGGCCCAGGGGAGGGAGGCAGTCCATTTCCCTAGGCACGGCAGAGGGGGTTACAGCACCAGCGCCCCCAATTAAAGGGAAGTTAGGCGGCACGGCCTGCCTGGAGCCCTACGGGTGTCCTGAGGAGCTGGGTGGCACCTAAACAGTTCATAGGGATGACGGTTGATCAGGGAGCCATTAGGCAGCCACAAGGTGAAGGCATTAACTGCCACAGCTTGCCTGGGGGCCAACGAAGGGTGCACTCTCTCCGGTGGGGGGATGTATCAGTTAGGGCCTTGTTGTCCAGGTGCGGCTGCAGTTAGTAAGGCTGCTCCCGCCCCCCTCCAACTCCTGGGGAATGGTTTCGGGCTGGGTGGGTTAAAGACCTCACCTTCCTGGAATTTTTTCCAATTGTCATAGCAGTGTGGATTTGGTCAGTAGAGCTTGCAAGCTATACTGTCCACTTCTGGTGTGACAATCTGTCCACAGTGCATGTGATGAACTCGCTGATGTCCAGGTCTCCTAGGGTCATGGCCCTGGTCAGAGCCTTCACACTCTGCTGTTTGCAGAGTAATATTTTGTTCAAAGCTAGGCATGTCCCGGGGGTCAGTAACGGGGTCGCTGACGCTCTCTCCTGAAAACAAATGGAGAGATTCCGCCAGCTGGCTCCGGAAGCCAACCAGTTCCCAGTACAGATGCTGGCAGATGTGTGGCAGATTGGCGGGCTGAGGCCAACAGGGCGATAAGTTTAGCTCTCGCCCCCTCTACTCGGAGAGCTTATAAGAGGGCGGGTAAGCAGTTTTCTGTCTTTTAGGGAGGAAGCCGGTCGGAGGCAGGCTTGGCCCATACCAGTGTCCACTTTAGGGAGGAAGCCGGTTGGAGGCAGGCTTGGCCCATACCAGTGTCCCATTTGATGCAGTTTTGTGTGTCACTGAGAGGTAAGGGCCTGTCAGCGCGTTCCATCGGGTAAGCTGTCATCTCTCACCTATGCCAGTAAAGCATCTGGGTTCAAGGAGAAGACGGGCGACTTCCGAATTAGGATGATGCTTGAAGGCTGGTCATGGGAGAGTTTTTCTGAGATGGAATTATGCCCTGTGCAGACCTTACACCAGTATTCATTCATTCATTCATTCATTCATTCGATTTCTACCCCGCCCTCCCAGCAAGGCCAACTCAGGGCGGCTTACAACAATATAAAACAGTACAATAAATAATAAAACCCAATCAGACATAAATTTAAAACAATAACTATACAACTTAATAAAGTTCTAGCATTAAGTCCTCAGTGCACAGTCAGGATCATAATCTACCACAGATGTCCCAGGCACTCAAGTCAGAGTATACTTAGGGGACCCGGGGGGTCGGGCTCGCTCTCCAAGAACTGTCAGATGTCGATGGTGGCAGTGATGGTGGCAGCTCCAAAAACCTTGTGGAAGAGCTCCGTTTTACAGGCCCTGTGGAACTGTAACAGATCCCACAGGGACCTGATCTCCTCCAGGAGCTCATTCCACCAGAATGGAGCCGCCACCAAGAAAGCCCTAGCCCTTGTTGACGCAAGCCTGGCCTTCTTGATGTTAGGGAGGGCCAGCCAATTCTGGGTCCCCGGTTGCAGTGCTCTCTGGGGAACATATGGGGAAAGGCAGTCCTTCGGGTATGCAGGTCTCTGGCCATATAGGGCTTTAAAGGTAATCACCAGCACCTTGAACCGAATCCGGTATGCTATAGACAGCCAGTGCAGTTTTTTTTAGGGTGGGCTGGGTGTGTTCCCGCACAGGATGACACAACAACAGCCTCGCCGCTGCATTCTGCACTAGCTGCAGCTTCCAGATTTGGGCCAGGGCAGCCCCATGTAGAGAGCATTACACTAATCCAATCTCGAGGTGACCATAGTGCGTTGCCAAGTCGTTGCATTAGAAGGAAGGGAACCAACTGCCTAATCAGCCTAAGATGATAAAAGGCCAACTTGGCAGTGGCTGCTACCTGAGCCTCCATTGATAAGGTGTTATGTCTGCGGACCACCACCAGGGGTCTGCAGCCTCAATTCTTAGCTTGGTTCCAAATACAGTAGGGACCAAGGATACTAGTCAGTGCCGGCCCGAGGTTTTTCGGCGCCCTAGGTAAAGCTAGCGCCCCCCCAGGTGAGGCTGCCTTGTGGCGCCCCTCCTCACCTTGTGTCTCTCCCCCGCCGCCGCGTGCCTCTCCAACACTCAATCCAGGTGCTAAGCTGGGCGCATCAGGTGGGGGGGAGAGGGGGCTACAAGTCTCTTCGAAGGGCGGCCCTTCTGCTTTTTCTTTCCCCCCCCCTCCACCCGCTTCCCCCATCTCTCCTTCCCCCTGGGGGACTGGGACCCCCCCAGCTGCGTGCGCCCCGTCCCCTCACTCCCTGCGGGGGTGGCACCAAGGAGACTCACCGAGGGCAGCGTGGAGGAGTCGTCCGGTCCGAGCACGCCTGTCTTGGAGGAGGAAGCAGCAGCAGATCTGCTCCAGCCTCCTCTATGCACCACGCACGCCTACCTGAGCAGTCCAGCTGCTGGGCCCTTCAGGCGGCACCGTCCGCCTCCTGCCCGCCCTACAGGCCATCTGCACCTCAGGACAGGCCCCGAGCACAGCAGGGGGGGTGCTTCCTCCCTCCTTGCTTCCTTCCCTGCCTGCTTCTGGGTGCACTGGACAGTGGACTCGGGGTGAAAGAGGCGGTGGCGGTGGTAGAGGTGGCTGTGGTGGTCCCCCGGTAAGGGACTAGATACATGCAGGGCTTTTGGCGGGGGACGGGTGCAGTTAGGCGCCCCTAAGTGCCAGCCCGCTCTAGGCAATAGTAGGCTATTGGCCGGTGCATTGGGCGGTTGGTACACTAGTCAAATTGCCACACTCTCCTCGGCTTCCCATATCAGGCCGACACACAGTGCCCATGATCCTTGGCAGCGGGAGTGCCCTGAAGGAGTAAGCCTCCTTGATGAATACTGCAACTCCCCACCCCCGCCTTCTGGTCTGGGATTGGTGAGGGACCGAGAACCCAGGAGGAGCCATTTGGGAGAGAGATACTGTCTCTCCCTCTCGCACCCAGGTCTCGGTCACGCATGCCAGGTCTATCTTCTGCTCCTGTAGGAAGTCCCGAAAGACTGAGGTCTTATTATTGATAGACCTGGCGTTACACAGCGCCAATGCCGGAGGAGCGTCAATCATCCTAGCCCCCCTGCCTGCAACCTTTGGGATGGGACGTAGGCTGGAAGAGAGCCGAGCTAAATTACTTCTCCGTCCCCTTCCCTTAGCTCTATGCCTAGTCCCACCACTATACTTTCCCCTCCCCAGGAGCACTGGTATTGCCTGCCTACCGGGAGCACTGGTATTTAGCCATGCGGGCTGAGGGCGAAGGCTACAAGATGCTACAAGGGAAGCCGGGAGCCCAATTTTCTTTCTTTTTTTAGCGTTCATATTTTATGGCAAACCTGGGGCTCCCTCGGATTTGTAGAAAACTCTGTCTGTTCCTGTTTCAGTCCTATGGATTTTTGATCTATACTATATATACTATATACTAAATAAATAAATAAATATAGCCTGGTTCAGAACGAACTATGTGATACTGATTATGTCTTGAGACTAGAAAGGTATGTTTAAGGAAAGCCAGAGAGAGACTCAGTTTACATGTTCTGCTAGCACCACATATTTCTTGTGGTCAGTAGTACTAGTGGTCACTATACTAGTGCCTTTAAAATATTTTGGTCCTCCCCAGTGGAAGCATTTCCAGAAATCTGGAATAAAGCAACTGCAGTGGACCAATCAAGCTGGAGCAATCCCAGGTTAATGGTAGTATACATGTCATAACGAACTCAGCTCATGAGAAGCAATATTCATTGCTCACTGTACCAACTTTTTACTGGCCCATCTGAGCTTATAACAACTTGAAATGCAGAAATTCATAATGAAAAACAAGGCTTCAGCTATACATGTCTGGCTGCGAAGCATAGGTGCAAAGCCACTAAAAAGTAGTCAGCCCAAAGCACACTAATTGTGGCAAACCTTACTTCCACAACTATTGGGTGTCCATCATTGTTTATCATGCTCAGTTAAGAAACAACTAGTAGCATACTTTCATAAGACATGCCAATTTTTACTTGAATGATTCTCACTACACTTTTCTTACCAGTTGTGGAGACAGCACACCAATCGAGGTAACTCATGCTGGAGCAAAATCATTGCTATTTTTCTGGGTAGGGCAACATTGTATTACAGTCAGTTATTCCATCGTCTTTTGCATGGGGATAAACTGGGCACTTGACTGTAGCTCACGTGATATGGAGGCTTCCAAGAACAGAACCAGAGGATTCAAGGTCTAAAGAGCAAGTGTTAGGAAGTGGCTGTACATTTTTACCTCAACCCTCAAACACAACCAAAGATTCATATAGCACTGCCCTCAAAAGGGGTTGGGAGGAAGGCTAGCAAGGAAGTCAGCTGGCCTCTCTCCATAGGCAGAGTATGTGTGTGTACAAGAGAGAGAAACAGAGACAGAGAGAGACAGAGCTGGCAAGACGGGGAAGATCAAGGTGGCGGCAAACTCCCTCCCCTGTTGGCTCTGAGACCAGGCCTCTGCGTATTCCCGCAGGCCCAATGGTGGAATGGGCTGTTGCCCTCCCCCCACTCATATCTCCCCCACCCCCCATGCACACTCAGTGTATACACTTTGGTCATGTGAAAAGGGCTTATGCGTTACATGACTTTTGTGTCTGCACCTACCAGGCACTCTGGTTATGCCTGCAAAACTAATGGATCAATA
>NW_015165832.1:2112624-2115145 GCF_001447785.1 Gekko japonicus | reverse complement strand
CATTTATTTTATGTTATTTTATTTTATTTTATTTTATTTACTTCATTTATACTCTAACTTCTCCCCAATGGGAACCCAAAGAGGCTTACATTGTCCTCCTCTCCTACATTTTATCCTCACAACGACCCTGTGAGGTCAACTTGGCTGAGAGTGTGTGACTGACCTACAGTCACCCAGCAAGTTTCCATGGCAGAGTGGGGGATCAAATCTACGTCTCGCAAATCCTAGTCTGACACTTCGCCACTATGCTGTCTCTCTCTCTCTCTCTCTGTGTCCTTCTTATAATGTTTTTACCCCTTGCATAAGTCTCCAGGCCAATTTCACACATGTTACTTACCACTGTTTACCGGCAGGGCAGTTTGCCCTGGACCGTTTAAACTGATTTCGCATTAGAGTTCTTGGCATGTGGCTGTTTTCAATCTGCTCCCAGAGTTTGATTTCCTTGGTGAGGTTTCCTGTGGCTTCCTGCGTCCTCCCTCCTCCCACTCCCCTGTCTTCACCCTCTTAATCCCGCCCATTCCCCCTCCCACTTTTTCTCCACGCGGCAACAGGAAACTTCTGGCTAATCAAGGATTGAGCTGAGTCAGGGCAAAATGGAGGAAGCTGTGGGTCAAAAGGCGGCCGCGGGACAAATGGTGTGAAATTGACCAGAAGAAGTGGAGGGAAAGGAGGAGCAAACCCGCGACAAAGGCTAGTGTGAAATCAGTCCAGGTGTTTAAACAGAATTAGGCCCGTTCACATTATCTAACCTACTCTAGGAATGTGAATTAGCAAAGTCTGGCATGTGGCAATGTCTTTGTGTGATTTGTTTACCATACACTTCAACTTCAAACTCACTCCATCTTTAGCACACTGCTAATGGATGCTGAATGACTCAATAAATCTGGGTGAAATTGCCAGTCATTTTTAATAGCTGTGTGACAGGTCAAAATACAATGGGCATAGTGTTGAGGATCTGCTAAACTTCATTCTGCAATACCAGGACCATTTCCAGCATGAAGTGAACCCTGCAGAGTTTCTCTGAGCCCACACATCCAATGTACTATTTTAATTGTTTGTGGGCCCTAAGGCTGGAAAAAGAAAGTCAAGTCTGTCAAATAGTTACACTGTATCTTTGAATTGAATGTAGTATTTAACTCTCTATTTTTGATTTAAAGTCTAATATTTAAATAATTGAGTAAACACCCAATGCTGAAGAATCTCATTTTTTAAAAAAGCTGTAGCCTCCCTACAGTCTTTAGATTATATAGAGATCTATTTTTTAACTTGATTCCATGTTAAGAAGTAATTTGTATAACATTATTTAAGAAAATAGTACTTGGAGAAGATCCATATGAAGCCTAGGTACGTGACAGAGACTCCCATACAAATGGTCTTCCACCAGGATTAGAATACTGGTGTCCCCTGCCCCAATCCACAATACCTTTCATGCAGTACACGTCAAATTGAATGGACCTTTGTTGAGAGATGGGAAGGGTGAGTTTGAAAAGGTTCTTGCCAACAAGTGACTGGTGCTGTCAACAAAACATGTCAATAATCTAGCCAATATCACCCTTCGCTGGCTGAATGTGTAAATAAATAAAATAAATGTGGGGCTATTTTGATATTCCATTCTGACTGCTTGGATCACTTCCAAGAATGCAATTTGTGGACAGAACACAGGCCAATGTATTTAAAACAGAAACCTGAATATGAAGTTTTGCATTAAAATTTAATATTGAGGCTTTTTTATGCCTAAACCCTGAAATAGTATTTAAAAAATGGACATATTCCTCATGTTACTATTTCTAGCCTCTCTAGGAACTTGATCAGCTGGATTTCCAGTTCTCTTTCAAAAAGTTATATTGACTCTGCAATAGCAGCCTCAGTTTGTTCCACGGGATCTTTTAGCAAATGACCAAAATAAATGTTGGGATGGGATCCTAGATACAATGACACTGTGATTTATTTATTTAACTACTTATGCCCCTCCCTTTCTTCATGGTTAAAGGCAGCTTAAAGTTGTACCGTATATTTCTTTTCACTAGGGTTGCCAAGTCCATCTTCTCACCAGCGGGGGACTTTGGGGGGGCATTCCCCAACATGATCCTCAGAGATCCAGCGCAGGGAAACACCAGCTCCCTGCACTTAAAGGGAGCAAGATCAGGCATGCAGGGAAACGCCAGCTCCCTGCACTTAAAGGGGCCCCTTTAAGTGCAGGGAGACGGCATTTCTAAGCATGCCTGATCTCGAGTGGAGATCGGTGCGTAGGGAAACACCAGCTCCCTGTACTTAAAGGGGCCCCATTAAGTGCAGGAAACTGGCATTTCCAGCACGCCTGATCTCCAAGCAGAGATTGGGTGCGTGGCCCGCAGCCACCCCTCTCCCTCCTCTCTCTCAAGAGAGAAGGGAGAGGGGTGGCTGTAGGTGTTGGAGCTTGGGGGTGGGGCTTCCCCCGCCGGCCATGTGGCCATCGGTGGGTAGAACCCCCCCAAAAGCGGGGGATCCCTGCGAAACCGGGGGGGTTGGCAACCCTACTTTT
>NW_015165832.1:2109394-2112608 GCF_001447785.1 Gekko japonicus | reverse complement strand
GAACCAAAGCAAAGTGCTTTGGCATGTGCATTCATGGAGTGAATGCAAACTAGTGACGACATGATATCCTTGGTCAGATTATTTTCAAAAGGAGCAGTTCCGTCTCAATTGGCTGCTGCAGTCAATATGCCAAAGACTGCATATTAGGGTTGCCAGTGTCATTATGGTACCAGAACATCTGGATCTTCCGTGGTTTCTAGAAAAGATTTTTTTTTCCAGTTCAGACCTTATTTATTGCTTAATTAAAGACCCTGGAATCTTACCCTTTATTGAATCTAGCTCACCCGCTGCAGTGGCCCATCTAATATAGTATCATAAGAAGGATTTGTTCAGTTTATATGACTTTCTTGAGTTTATAATCTTCAAAAGAAATCATATACATTGATATCAATACTGAGCATTTGTTTAAATGGGCCTCATTTCTGCAAAAATCTCTCAATTTAACAATTTTGCTTCAAATGTGTGGACATTTGAGATATACCAAAATCCATTCTTTTATTCCTTATAACACCCTTGTATATAACTAAACCTGTAATTGGGATACAGTTTGCACACTATAATCTAGAAAGAAAGCAAAATAATTTTTCAATATAAAAGGCAAGCTAAAATTTTTTTCTATTTTATTGTACTTTACTTTCTTAAGCCAGGGCTTCTGAATTGATTAACAGTTCTCTGCATGTGTAGAAAACTGGTCACAATAAATGACACTTCCAACATTTAAATGGATTAGTCCCATAAATCTTATTTGTCCTTTGTGGTCATGCTGCAAGTAGTCAAGATCTTATATTGATTCATTCTCAAGTAACACATCTTTTCAGAAAATCTGTTTCTGCATGGATACTGTAATGTTCAGCATCTTTTCACATCTTATTTTAGAACTGTTTCTAGCAGCTGTTCCTTCATCATAATATACTGGTAGTATCTTGATAATGAATTTTAATACAAGCAAGCCATTTTTAGAATACAGTTTTAAAGTTTCCTAACATTCAGTTTCTAGGCCTGCTGTTAACAACTCATTCTTGTACATTGCAAGCCAATACAGGTTTATTTAGACACAGTCCTACTTTGCTCAGTGATAATTTCTCCTATGTGTGCATGAGACTGCAGCTTTAACTGAAAACATTACAGTTTTCCATTTTTCATCTGCTGTCTTACATTGTGGTACCTCAGCTACTCATCATTTCCTGTTACATCCTTTAGCATCACTACATTATTACTGCCAAAAATAAGATGCGGTTGGACTAAGTAAACTTTTGTATTAATAATCTCAGAAGAATGCTATGTAAAAGTGTATTTGTATACTTGCATAAAAATAGCATAAGTGTATTATATAAATAGGATTCCTTCACCCATTATTCTGCACCATGATATAATGACATACTATTATTTTAGCTCCCTTCTAATGCTCAATAACAGCCAAAATAGCCCAGCTTTGCCTGAGCTTGTAAGGCCTCGGGAGCTAAGCAAGGTCAGACACAGTTAGTACTTAGATGGGAGACCACCAAGGAAGACTCGGGTTGCTATGCAGAGGAAGGCAATGGCAAACCACCTGTGCTTGTCTCTTGCCTAGAATGCCTCATGGATGGGGTCACCATGAGTCAGTTGTAACTTGATGGCACCTTCTTATCCTCAATGTGTCTACAGTAGATAAGGAAGAACTATCCTGTAAAAGACATGTAATATGTTTCTGATAAGACACTATCTTTGTTTTATTTTTACAAAATACATTTTTTCCCTAGTATACCTAATACCTAGCATTGCTGCATTGTATCAAAAAGTAAATGTATGTAGCCCTGATCTGGATCGCCAAGACTAACCTGATCTCATCAGATCTTGGAAGCTAAGCAGGGCCGGCCCTGGTAGTATTTAGAAGGGAGACCTCCAAGGAATACCAGGGTTGTGATGCAGAGGCAGGCGATGGCAAACCACCTCTGAATGTCCCTTGCCATCAAGCCCCACTAGGGGTTGCTACACATCAGCTTAACTTGATGGGGGGGGAGTAAGTTTATGTAGTAAAGTATGAGCCACCGAGACCAGAATTCAGTCAGATAAAGGGCAAAGGGATTTCTTGCAGTTATTTGGTTGGCTTCAAAAGCTATCACTGACACTCTTATGAAATCTTACTATTTACCTTAATAACAGTTAAATTAATATCAGTTAAAAGAAAAGACTTGTTTCAAGGAAGGCATACATATAGTTGATTAAACTCTTGTCTTTGAAGTAAGCTAGTACATGTTTTTGAAGCTGTGCCATATTGGAGACTGACAGCTATTTATGTCCCTTGGGTAATGTATTTCTAGTAAGCAGGTGCACAGGACGGCGGTATGAAAACAGGCTGTATGCTCGTATAAAGTAGAATGGTAGAAACAGCAATGGAACAAAGGGGTGAGAGGATTGAGCTGGTAGCTTCGAAGGTACTGTTCATGGAAATACTTACTGAAGTGTTTGGCAACAAGATATTTTAAAACTGCAGTTCAAATCCCATTTCATCAACTCTTAAAATAGTCTGAAATCATAAGTAAAGAGAACACCACAACAGAATATTGTTTTGAATGCTCAGATCTCTATTTGAGAATTGATTACTTACTAAAACTACCAGCTCAGGAACAGGAACAGAACTGGAGAATGGGAGACAGCAGTTATTCTAACATGAGCTGAATAAATTGAGGTTGCTTTCCCCAAACTATTTATCAGAAGGGTTCCCAGGTCCACTTAACTGGTCGGTGGGGGGCTCCTGACAGCCTTCTGGGAGACTGGAAGTGACATCAGGGAACTTCTAGTGAAACCGGAATTGCAGGCACGCCCCCCCCGACATGATGTCACCCGGAAGTGACATCATCATGTCAGGGTGACGATCTAGTTTTTGGGCAAAACTCTGGGAAATTTGGTTTCAAACCATAAAATTTTGCCCACATACCAGAGCGTCGGCCCCCCCCCCCCTGATGTCCCTGACATGATGATGTCATTTCTGAGTGATGTCATCACATTGGGGCCTACACTTCCGGTTTTACCAGAAGTTGCCTGGGAAGGTCAGTTGGGGGCAGAATTCTCCCCCCCCCCAGCCAACTGGCCAGCTGGTGGGCAACAGTTTGCAAAAGTAGGGGTTCCCCGCCCCCATCAGGGTACTGGGAACCCTATTTATCAGGCTTTCAAACTGCATTCATTGGGTTGCTAAGCAGTAAATAAGTTATGAATTGCAGCCATATGTTCCTGC
>NW_015165832.1:2044891-2108991 GCF_001447785.1 Gekko japonicus | reverse complement strand
GCTGATATATATAGCATTAGATATACTGTAGGAATGACTGAGTTGCCAACTGATTGATGGGAGGAAGAAGGCCAGCAAAATGATGGCGTGATCTCATAACCATGCAATGACATCACTTCTAATATGACCCGGAAGCACTGGGATTGTACCGGAGCAACACTGTAGTGTTCGCCAGAAACTCTGTAGAAACTGTGGGGCAAGTGCATCGCTCCAGTGCAATGTCATAGTGCTGATGATGATCCCCCCCTTTCAGTCTCCAGCTGGCAACCCTGCCTTTAATAGTCCACTGCTTGAGGAGCAGCTGGGATGCAGCCCTCATCTAGGGGTAGGGAAATAAAGAGATGACTTGCAGCTGTGATGTGGGAGCAGCAGCAGCTTCCTACTGGAATTGTTTGGACCCCATGGGAGTTCCAGAATGGTAGAGCCTCCAAAGAGGCTGACCCCAAGAGGAGCCAAGCCCTTCATAAAGCAGAGAGAAATAGGTTAGGGAGGACACACTGGGTCTGGTTCCTGAGGTTGAGAAGAGCAGGGTCAGAAGAGAGGTGAAAAACTACGGTGATGTGAAGCCTGTGGGAGTGACCCCTGCTGACAAGGATCTGCCAGACCTGGACAGATCTTCTACAAATAGTGAAGTACTGGGGTGCAGAAGAGTCAGGCCTCTTCTCCTTATGTATCCTTACTGTTTGGGCAAGTCCACACTGGTAATGCATCCATCAAGGGGACCCAGGCTTCTCCCTTCCAAGCATTTACAGTTGTTTGATGGAGGTATGCTATATCCCTTCTCCTAGCATGAAGCTTTGAGTCAATGATAATGGCATCTCCAAGCGGGTTTCTGTTCCAGTTCCCTACAGCCATATTATCCCTGAGGTTCTGGTCTGAGAAATGTCCCCTTCACCATTCAGTCAATACCTCAGGGTGCTCTCTAAACTCTGAGCTTACATCTTAAAGACTTCATCTGCGCTGTTATTGTTAGCTGTGACTAATAATGCAAACAACCTACTAGTGCCCTAATAAATCTGCCCCAACAACTTTGGAGCCCAGGAGGCAAAAAGAAGAAGAGGAAGGGATCAAAATCAATGAACCTGGCACACTATAAAAACTCCCACCCCCCCGTGATTAACAAATACCCACTGCCACTGGTTAGGAAGGAGGGTGGATGAATTTGTGAAACAGGCATGGTGCAACAGGCTCTTAAGTTTCGTGCCCCCCAGCCTCACCCTGCTGAATGTCAGTGTGCAGAAACGTGGCAGTGATGTGACTGTGGACCAATTGCATTGGGGCAGAAAGGTAGCATACAAATTTGGAAATAAATACACACACTCCTTACAAACAGAATTACCTTTCGAAGTCTCTGGCTGCATTCTTGATACATATGTATTGCCAGTGAGCGGATGTTGTCATATTGTCAACCTGCAGAGGGGAGAACAGAGAGCAATGCATGCCTAGCCTGCCAGTTAAGACTCTCCTCCCAAGCCCCGCCCACCAGCAAAAGTGAAGTGAGGGGTAATTAGAGACAGGTCTTTTTCAGTGGTGGCACTCTTATTTGGAATATCCCCCTCTCCCTGAGGTTTCCCTGGTTACTGTCCTTTAGGCACCAGGCCAAAACATTTCTTTTTACCCAGGCTCTGGGTTCCATCCTTTTAAAGCTGTTTTTATGATCTGCTTCTAGCCTGAAGGATGTTTTATAGACAGGGCAATATTTTGTGACTGACCTTTATGCCCTTGGCTTGTTTTTATGACTTGATAATGCTTATACTATTTTTATGAGCCATGTCAAGTCTCTGGAAAAGCAGCATGTGCATTTTTCTAAATAAGTAAATAAATAATCAAGGGTCTAGATTTGATAGACAGAGTGCCTGAAGAACTATGGATGGAGGTTCGTGGCATTGTACAGGAGGCAGCAATCACCACCATCCCAATGAAAAAGAAATGCAAGAAAGCAAAGTGGCTGTCTGATGAGGCTTTACAAATAGCAGAGGAAAGAAGGAAAGCGAAAGGCAAAGGCGAAAAGGAAAGATTTACCCAACTGAACGCAGATTTCCAGAGAACAGCAAGGAGAGATAAGGAGGCCTTCCTGAATGAACAGTGCAAAGTAATAGAAGAAAACAATAGAATGGGAAGGACTAGAGATCTCTTCAAGAAAGTTGGAGAAATCAAGGGAGCGTTCCATGCAAAGCTGGCCATGATAAAGGACAAAAACGGTAGGGACCTAACAGAAGCAGAAGAGATTAGGAAAAGATGGCAAGAATACACAGAAGAACTATACAAGAAAGACCTCGATGTCCTTGACAACCACGACGGTATAATCACTGACCTCGAGCCAGACATCCTGGAATGTGAAGTTAAATGGGCCTTAGAAAGCATTACTAACAACAAAGCTAGTGGAGGTGATGGTATTCCAGTTGAGCTATTCAAAGTCTTAGAAGATGATGCTGTTAAAGTTCTGCACTCCATTTGCCAGCAAATTTGGAAAACGCAACAGTGGCCACAGGATTGGAAAAGGTCAGTATACATTCCAATCCCAAAGAAGGGCAATGCCAAGGAATGTTCAAACTATCGCACAATTGCACTCATATCACACGCTAGCAAGGTCATGCTCAAGATCCTACAAGCTAGGCTTCAACAGTACGTGGATAGAGAACTACCAGAAGTACAAGCTGGGTTTCGAAGAGGTAGAGGAACTAGAGATCAAATTGCCAACATTCGCTGGATTATGGAGAAAGCAAGAGAGTACCAGAAAAATATCTACTTCTGCTTCATTGACTATGCTAAAGCTTTTGACTGTGTGGATCACAACAAACTATGGCAGGGCCTTAAAGAGATGGGAGTACCAGACCACCTCACATGTCTCTTGAGAAACCTGTATAAGGGCCAAGAAGCGACAGTTAGAACCGGATATGGAACAACTGATTGGTTCAGCATAGGAAAAGGAGTACGACAAGGATGTATATTGTCGCCTTGCTTATTTAATATATATGCAGAGTACATCATGCGAAATGCTGGCCTAGATGAATCACAAGCGGGCATTAAGATTGCTGGGGAAAAGATCAACAACCTCAGATATGCAGACGATACCACTCTGATGGCAGAAAGTGAAGAGGACCTTAAGAGCCTCTTGCTCAGGGTAAAAGAGGAGAGCGCAAAAGTGGGCTTGAAGCTCAACATCAAAAAAACTAAGATCATGGCATCCGGCCCCATCACTCCTTGGCAAATAGAAGGGGAAGTCGTGGAAGTGGTGACAGACTTCACGTTCCTGGGATCCCAGATCACCGCAGACTGTGACTGCAGCCATGAAATTAAAAGACGCCTGCTCCTTGGGAGGAAAGCGATGGCGAACCTAAACAGCATGATAAAAAGTAGAGACATCACCCTGCCAACAAAAGTCCGCATGGTCAAAGCAATGGTATTCCCAGTAGTCATGTATGGATGCGAGAGTTGGACTATAAGGATGGCCGAGCGCTGAAGAATTGATTCTTTTGAACTATGGTGCTGGAGAAGACTCTTGAGAGTCCCTTTTTAATATGGTAATAGAGTTATAAGAAAGTATACTAATTGTATGTTTTGTGTTTGTAAGTGGTTGTTTGTGATATGTTGTATGTATGTTTGTTGTGTAAAATATGAAAAATAATAAAAGTGTACCTAATGGGTACTTAAAAAAAGAGAGAGAGAGAGTCCCTTGGACTGCAAGAAGATCAAATCAGTCAATCCTAAAAGAAATCAACCCTGACTGTTCCCTGGAAGGCCAGATAATGAAACCAAAGCTCAAATACTTTGGGCCACCAAATGAGAAGGGAGCACTCACTGGAGAAGACCCTGATGCTGGGAAAGATTGAAGGTCAAAGAAGACGGGGACGGCAAAGGATGAGATAGTTAGACAGTGTCATAGATGCAACTAACATGAAATTGAGCAAACTTCAGAGGACGGCAGAAGACAGGAAGGCCTGGCGTGATCTGGTCCATGGGGTCGCGAAGAGTCGGACTCGACTGTGCGACTGAACAACAACAAAATAAACTGACTGTATTCTTGTCTGCTCACAAACCTTCTTTGAGGGATTTTGGTTTATTGGAAAAATTTGTCCCAGTGCTACAGTTGCCAAGAAACAGCCGGGGTGTGTGTGTCCTTTGTGGGCCTAATGAATGGACATGGGTAAGTGAAGGTTTTCATGCATGGAGATAAGTAACATCCCATCAAGCCTCTATTCAAGGGGCGGGACAATTTCCCCCCTCCAGGCTGCTTGTTGGCATCCATAGCCAGTGCATCCCTTCTTCAGTTCTCCATTGCTTTCTCACTGCTGCTAGTTTTCATCCAGTTGTTAAAATAAATTCATTTTTAAACATTCTTATTGAAGAATAATCCTTTAGGATTTGTTTGCAATTTGAAACATTTGTGTTTTTGTGTTTTTGTTCTAAGTTTTTTCTTTCTCTCCCTTCCCTTTTTAAAGACTAAAATACATGGTCTTGGATTTGTAAAAATACATGCACCTTGGAGTGCTTTGTGCCGAGAAGCAGAATTTATGAAACTGAAGATGCCTACAAAAAAGGTTTGTTGAATATCTCTTTTAGATTGGGATGCATAAAATAGTTGTTTCTAGTTTATGCTTTTCAAAGGAATAGTGTGTCAGCCGATTCACCTAGTGTTCTTGGGAGCAATTCCCACCACATGTAAAAGAAGCAGTTCAATGAATTGTCTTAACCAGCTGTCACAAAATGAATCTGTCTCAGAACCCAGAAGGGAGTCTTCTGAGTTTGCAACATGCCTGGCACTATGACATCACCTCCGGGTGATGTCATCATGCCAGGGACGTTGCCACGATCCCGGCCCTTTGGAGGTGGGGTTCCCCCCAGCGGCCAGAGAAGGACTGGCAAGTAAGGGGCCCATTGAGCAGGCAGACCCCCGCCCCCCCAGGGGACCTGGCATGTCTAACCCAGTTTGTGATACAAGTTGTAGTGTGATGCAAATGAATGAGCTGTGAATGCTGTGAGATGCTAAGGTGGACAGATTTTGTAATATGCTGACACATAGAAATTTGCATTTTAATGGGCACATGGAGATGTTCGGTACCATTTTGCAGTATAACATAATCACTGCCATGTAGACAAGTCTGACCAGTCCAGAACATAATGTGATCATCTTGTACTAAGTCCATGTGGATTGCATGCCCTATGCTGCCTGTAAATCACCAGTGTCCATAAGGTCAACACTACATTAAGCAGGCGGGGTGATGGGAAGATACTAAATGCCAGATTTTGTGATGTGTCCAGGCAATCCATGGACAGACAAGGATATGTTCCCTTTCCAACAAGGCAGCATTTTCCATATGCTTCAGGCGCATGACACTTGGGGAGGGGTGTTCTTCTAAAGGTGCAACAATACCATTTTTAGCTTTGGACCAGGATATGTAAGAAAATACAGAGATCTGCTATAAATAACTTCTTGATGGTTCCATCTTTCATGCTGCCGGTGGCCACTTCAGAGTGGGGCATTATCTGTTGTGCCTCTCAGATTTTAGAAGCCATTACAGCCTGCTAGGCTGTGAAAGGTTTTTATAGCAGGATGGGAAGCAGAAGGAGATAGGAAAATGGTGTCTGATTCTGTGTTGAGTGACATTTATGATTTGATGTGGGACAGTCCATACATTCTTCAGTCTAGTACTCCACATACACAAGCAGGCATTCCTTACACATGTGAATATTCCATGAATATGTGTAACATTAGTGGAGCATAAGAGAACTCGCAGGTTCCAGCCCTCAATTTGCAAGGAATATTGGAATAGTTATTATAAAAGACCAAAATTATATGATAAATTTGAAGCTTCTGACAGATGTAGCTGTACCTGTTCAGGGTACAGAAGTGAAAAATGGATAAATATTTAATGGCATATTAAGTGCAGGACCCAGACTCTGCATGGAAATGTCTCTAATAGAGCAAGAGACAGCCTCAGAGTGCAAAGTAATTTATTGCAAGTACAACTAAAATTAAACTTTGGGTTGGAATTTTATATTAGTGGCTGATCCAGTTCCATTTATCATATTACTTATTTTAATTATGTTCCCAACTTTTAAAATAGCCCACCCATTTGAAATAGGGATTGTATTGTTGGGAAGGGTTCTGATCATATCTAGTGCCCTCCAAAGTAAGTGAATCCATAAATATTCAGGGAACATTATTTCCTTAACCACCAAATGGTAGTGTGGTTCAAAGTATGAAGAGTTGTGGTGTTGTATATGCTGAGTGATTGTTTTAAAAAAAACTCTAAAATTCTGCAGATGTATAAATTGGGTTAATGTTTAGATTGTGTTTTAGCTGACAAATGTGGACCTACCCTACCCTAAGTATTTGAGCGGCAAGTTGCTGAGCAATCCCCATCTGTTTTTTAATACAGAATCCTAGTCACTTGTTTTTTATTGTCTCCATTCAGATTTCTTGTGTTCTTGAATCCTCAATATGTTTTTCAGTGATTTCAAGGAAATAAAGGATGGTTTGTCTTCTCTGTCCTTAGGTATACCAAATTCATCAACCACATGGCCTCTTGAAAAAAATAAATTCTGTAATTCAAAAAATTACAGAGCCCATTCAACCTAAAGTGGCAGAACACAAACAACAGACAGTGAAACGTCTCTCTTACCCCTTCTCTAGGGAGAAACAACACTTGTAAGTCAAGGTTCATAATCTGTATTTGTTATCTTTTCCAACAGAATTGCATCTGGGAATACAACTTGAAGCTACGAATGAGAATATTAATAGCAATATGTAGGCCAGAGTTTCGTTACAACTTGCATTAAAATGATGTTTTCCAATAAATTCAATCTTCCTGGCTAAAAGTAGAATTCTCCTACTGGACTTCCATATGTAAAATGGATTAAAAAGAAATGTTGAAAATCTTCCTAAATTTAACAACATGAAAATAAAAGAGTCCACATAGTTTCACTCTTTCTCATCCCACAGTTGTTTATGCTACTTGCTTACAGTCCAAAAGCGTCTCAAAAAGGTTTGTGTCCAAATATGATTTTAGTCTGTGCAGGAGTCTTCAAATGACTCCATAAGCAAACTACAGTCAAGCACTGGGTAAAAGCAATGTTCCTGATTTGGAAAGAGTAGGTCTCTTACATTGAAGTCTGTTAAGGTCACAATCAAAATGAACTCACATAGTGGGGTCCCCTTGGGCCATTAGGTATCCTATTAGGCACTGTTGGTAAACATTGCAGCAAACACATCAGTGGCCTGCTCTGAACCACTTGCTAGAAGGAGAATGACATGACTATTTACCGTGTGGTAGCAATTTGAAAAATATCACACAATGAATATATAGAGCCACTGACCAGAGGTTGTCTGCAGAATGGTGATGGATTTTCAGAACTGCATAGAAATCCTCTTTGCATGGCTGAAAACTACAGTACCCAACTCATTAAACTGATGGAGTCTCCATGTGATCAATTTTCAGCATCTGTCACATGATAAATATTCATTTGAATTAATGGAAAATCGTGGCTAAGTAATCGGTTAGGAAGAAATATCTGCCGTTTCAGGAAGTGTAATGTCACAACTAGAACAGCACTGAAATACAGGACGTAAGTCTTCTTAGAATCTCTGTGTGACAGTTAATACTCATTTCAGCTAGCATTGTAGGAGTACTGCAGTTCTTCTCAGCAGAATAACGATGATACCTTTTATCATACTAAGTTACATTTGTACTGTACCAGTTGTGATTCTACTATTACTTAGTAAGTATGTAAGATTTGTAAATAAGAGTACATGAAGTAAATAGACAACCACGTTAATATTGCAGAAAAAGGAAACAGGCACTACCACTGTGTAGGAAAGAGTAAAAGAACTTGATTCTTTTTTTTTGTGAAACCAACTAAATATTGGACATTGATTTCGCTTACATAAGTCTTTGGCCCTTTGAGTCATCTAAAGAGGAATGGCTGCTGTCTGAAGATCATTGTTTAACATCAAGGAAGAAAGGAGATTATGAACTGATTGTCATTCTCTCTGCTAGGGAAACCCTGGAAGCACCAAAAATATGGCTAATTTATCTTACTTTTTTTCCTCTTTTTTTCTCTTCTAATGTTCCAATAGATTTGACTTGTCTGATAAAGAGTCCTTTTTTGACAGCAAAACCAGAAGTACCATAGTAAGTATTAAAATATAATTTATTATAAAAATAATTTAAAAAGCAGTATGGTAAGTATATTTCCCGATGGTAATCTTGTATTTCTCTTCAATAAAATTTATTCAGAGTTCCTGTTAGACCACATGACTAACGTAATGTTATTCATCAACTTGGAGAGAGGTTATTTGAAAACCTAATAAAATTCTTCATAGTAAACTGTTGTGGTCAAATATTGAGGCAAGCAGACACACATATACACAATATATATATTTATGTGTAAATGTATGTCCCGTTTGTTGGAGAAAAATGTAACTGATTTCACCTGATATTTGGTGCCTAGTCCTACAACAGCCTGTTGTTCTAGTATATATTTAGGTCCAAGCTCAAACATAAAGGTATTAAATATTTAAGCTTTTTAAAGGCTAAGTGTATGTGTTAAAAATATTACATTGTACTGCATCAGCATAGATGTTTAGCATAGAAGAGTATTATCAGATGTTCTTAGGGCAACACATATAAATTTCTGTCTGAACAAGACTCAGGTCCAAGCTCAAACATAAAGGTATTAATTACTTTGTGTCCAGATGCCTGGTATCTAAATGAAAAGTGACAGAGCTCCAAAGTAAGCTTAGAAAGGAAAACAGAATCTGTAATCAATTGGAATAATCAGAGATACTTTATTGCAAAAAATCAGAATAGTGAAATCTTATCAGATCTCAGAAGCTAAGCAGGATTGGCCCTGGTCAGTATTTGGATCGGAGGCCACCAATTAATACCAAGGTCACTCTGCAGAGGTAGGCAATGGCAAACCACCTCTCTAAGTTTCTTGCCTTGAAAACCCTATGGGGTCACCATGGCAAAAAACAAAAATTAAAGAACAGGTAAGCAGTCAGAGCAATGTTTCAATACATTTCAGCACAAAATACCATGGAGCCATCAGTACCAGTACTTGATTCTGGAACCCACCCAGTAGTTACTCCCATGAGTAACATACTTCAAAGAACATGAGAAAGGGCAATAAGAAGTAAGCAAAGGTGGGAAAGAAGACACAGGGAAATATTACCTAACTTCTGTGTCAGGGAATCATTTAGGGTGATCTAGATCTGTTGATCCTCAGACTGGCATACCAGCAGTGGCTTGGAGAGCGGTCCAGGAAAAGGCACATAGCAAGCAATTTAAGCAGGTGATCCAGCAGCAAGTCGAGGCAATAAACCTGAAGAAGTTAGGCTGGATTTAATGAGTGTGTCACAGCCCAGAGCATGCAGAGAGGAGACAGGCGAATGAACAATGTGCATGTGCAGAGTAGTATATAAAAGTTGGCGATGTGCTGGATGGTTGGGATGCTGGCAGTATGTAGGAGGGTGTGAAAAATCTGGTTGGCCTGTTTAAATGAGAGCTGGTGTGAATGGAGCTGCTGCTTAGACTATAGCCTTGATTACTTGATTATGTTGAAAGATACAATCTTGTATCAAACAGTGAAGTGTGCCCCAATCTGTGGATATTTAAGTCCACATATCAAAGCCACTTTAATAACACAAAGTAGACTTTTCTCCCCCAGGTTTGCAGAAAAAAATCTGAAAATGGTGGGGCAATGGAAAGCGGGCCAAGTCCACCCAAAACAGAGGAGTGTTCTCTGCATATGTGCACAGACAATGCAGCTCCATTGGAATGGCAGCCTCATGGTAGAAGCAGCAGCACTACAAGTGGAGAGGGAGAGTGTGGGCAAAATGGCCAGGAGGTAGGCGGGCAGAAAGTTGGGAGGTGTGAGGCATAAGACTGCAGCAGCCCCCACTACATGTTATTTATGAGGTGATGAGGGAGAGGACAACCAGACAGGAAGAGGGAGATGGAGTGATGCAAGATGAAGGACAGGTGGGTGAGGAAACTCCAGTGTTGCTGCCTCAACCACTTTCCCCAACTCTCCCTTCGGCTATTGAAAAGGCTGGGCAGAGCAGTGGAGCAGGGGAGAAGCACTCCCTCAAACTGCCTCAGTGTAAGCTGTTCACTAGCCTAGCTCACACACACCCCGGCCCGGCCCTAACTGCCTCCCAGTGCTGTGGAGGTGCAACACAGACCAATGTATGTGGGGGGAGGCTGCAGTGGAATGGAAATAAAGACAGGAGAAAGACAGACTCTGTGTGTGTGAGGGGGGGATTTGGGAATGGAATAAGAAGGTGTGTGTAACAAGGTATTTGGGAGTGTGAGTGTGCGAAAGAAAAGATTGGAGGACTAATCAAGAAAGAAAGACAAAGAGTGACAGTGGGGCTGGGGTGAACAGAACAAGAGAAAGACTGACAGGTAGCAAGAGAAAGTGAGGGAAGAATAAAAATTTGAAGACCCTTAGGCGTTCGTTTCCTGAGACTGCTGGTCTGGTCCAATATGTTGCCCAGTTGAGTTTGGAGGAGGGTATGCTGTCCAGAGTTGGCAAGGCCCAGCACTGGCTAAACAACATGATTGGCAGGTCAGTGGTCTCTTGGACGTGAAAGAGTGATTCCACCCCCCAGGATCAAGTTCTTGGGCATCTTTTCAGGCCCAAAGGGGTTCATCCGTCTGCTGTTGGAACAGACATTTTCTAGCAGATCTGCAGGTTGGTTTGTATGACTGGGTGGTATGCAGGTGGCAGGAGGGGACTTAAGCCAAGGCTAACCCCCTCTGTGGCAACAAGAGCATGGTTTGAGGGGATTTAGAGTTGGTAAGCACCCTGAGATATCAGTGATAGGGGGGTCCCTCAAACTGGTTACCTATCGCTTGGCAGTCTGGGTGGCTCAGTGGGGGCCCCTTCAGGGTTGGAGGAACATATGATGAGCCCTAAGGCTTAGCAGTCATGGGCAAGACTGTGCCCCTCCATCCTGTCTACAAACTTACGTGTGGGCCATAAGGAGAAAGGTTCGGAAGGATTCCGGACCTGGCTCTGAACTGGGATGGTTTTGCCCTGTTAGGAAGTCCTTGCCTTGCAAGCCCTATACAACCCATGCTTTAACATGCTAACTAAGTTGTGCAGATCAGCTTGTGTATAAATAAAGTTCCCAGTTTAATCCATTACTTGTCTCGTCTTTCATTCGAGTGGTGGGCCGGCAACAAAAGGAAAAGGAATGAGATAGCCACTCGCACAAGTTTTTGTGAGACCTCACTTGTATAATAACATTACCATGTTACCTTGATTGTTCGAGGGTTGATCTGCTTCTCAGGACACTTCTAAATATCTTGCATACCCACCCACTTTCCTTGATGTGCTAGCCATTGTCTCAGGGGGCTCAGTTTCGATCATGCTAAGTGGCTAGTTCTAGCCTCACATTCCTTTTACTGGCCCACCTCCAATTTTGCCTAGGAATTCTCTAAAATCTGACAGATGATTCCAAATCTGGCAAAGGCAGTCTGGAAAGGTGCTGACTAAAATGATCTGGAGTGATGCCAACAGAATAGAGGCATATCAGTCCTAGCAACAAGTGTACCTTTGTTCAGATGAATAAAGTGATTATTAATATTCAAATTCACATTCTTGGTTTATGAACTAAAAGGGAAGAGACATTGACCCCATTTGTGACCACAGAAAGGGGATGCAGGGTAACTACTATAGTTAAAACCTATATATTTATTTTAAAAAACAGCTTCAGCAGTAAGGCCAACCTTTGCTTATAATACACTCATTTTTCTTCTTCCTTAAAGTTGACTTACAGCTTTCATATTTAAGTCCTACTACAAATATTGATCCATTCTGTCTTTGTAGTCACTCCCTAGAACTGTTTGACAAATAAATAAGATCTTTCACTCATTATGTGACTATGGCTAGTAAAGAAGAGAGAATTTCTACGAAGTAGTTTGAAACTTAACAAATGGGCTAAATTCCCGTTCCTTGTCTAAATTCGTTCAGTTTGTCTTCTATGTCAGTTCCTCATTTAAAAATTGAGAATACCTCCTAAGTTCTTATGATTGTGAAATGGTTGACTTTTCTAAGAAATTTGGGCATATAAGAATGGGCCCTTGTGTGTGCATGTATGTTTTAAGTTTCATAGGCATTGAAACCTCAGCTGCCAGACTATACTCTTGAGTGGCTGTCAGAGCACTGTAGAATTCCTAGGGCAGGGGTCCCCAACCTTTTCGAGCCTGTTGGCTAGTAAAGAAGAGAGCATTTCTACGAAGTAGTTTGAAACTGAACAAATGGGCTAAATTCCCATTCCTTGTCTAAATTCATTCACTTTGTCTTCTATATCAGTTCCTCATTTAAAAATTGATAATACCTCCTAAGTTCTTATGATTCGGAAATGGTTGATTTTTCTAAGAAATTTGGGCATATAAGAATGGGCCCTTGTATGTGCATGTATGTTTTAAGTTTCATAGACATTGAAACCTCAGCTGCCAGACTACACTCTTGAGTAGCTGTCAGAGCACTGTAGAATTCCTAGGGCAGGGGTCCCCATTATTGTGCATTTTTGATGGCTGGGTTTTTCACGGTTCGTTAGTTTTAATGATTTTATTCTGTTTTATTATTGCATCATTATTTCCCCCTGTGAACTACCTTGAGCAGGCTGTTTGGAGGTGTGACATTTTTTAAATAAATAAAAGGAGCAAGTAATGGGAAAAGAAAGAGCTGAGAGCCGCAAAGGAACAGGGGAGGGAAACTGGAGCAGGAATCCACAGCCTTTTAGAACCTGTGGGTACTTTTGGAATTCTGACAACACATGGCGGGCACAGCTACAAAATGGCTGCTGCAGAAGGAGGAGCCAGCCACAAAATGGGTGCCAGTATTTACCTTCAACCATACCCTGAAGATCCTTCTGTTGTGCTGGCAGCTGCTGTCAAAGCAATGTGTTTTTTTAAAGAAAACCTGCACAGCCAATCAAATATCCAGTGGCCAGTAGCCCACCTGGCCCTGTACACTTTCTAAAAACACTTGGCAGGCTCCAAGAAAGGTGTCAGTGGGTGCCGTGGCTCCCATGGGCACCACATTGAGGATCCCTGCCCTAGAGAATAGAAATAACTGTAGGTCACTGTTGACTTGTATCACAGTAGAAGTGTCTCCTTCTGGAACAGCTGTTACAGAATAGCAGCCCCCTAACTTAATCGGTCTTTTATGCTCCAGCAGCCCAAGTAATATCCATAAATTCTGCTCATTTCTTACCTTTTTGTCTTGGGTGTTTGTTCTACTTCCCTAAGTTGCATTCACTATTTCAGAACTGACCTCCTTTTTACAGTGGTCCTACCTAACCAGTTTTCTCATAACACTTTTTCCTTCTGGTATCGGCAAAGGAGGAGTTAAACTCATCTATTCATCACTTTCCATTTCTCTGTTTAAAATTTTAAAAACAAATTGCCATTCAAGGTTTTTCCCCTCTCACAATTTCTCCAGGGAGCACAGGGTGGCATACATGGTTTTCTCCTGTTAGTTTATCCTTGCAGCAATCCTGTGAGGTGGGTTAGGCTAAAAGAGAACAGCTGTTCAAAGTAAGCTTCATGGCAGACCACAGTGATTCACCAGTCTAGACCAGCACACTAGCAACTGTACCACACTACTTTTAAATTATTAGTAATAATACTTGTAAAGAGGATACAGCATATTGCTACATGGTCTCCACTTCAGGGCAGTGCTTATCTGGGTTGGTTCCCTTTGGAAGAAAGAACATAGGAGACTTACAGCATTTTTTTAGTATTTATTTATTTACAGATAATAAGAGCGAGCACAAATGGAGGCCAAGAGGCATTCCTACAAGGCAGCAGATCTTAGGCTTGCCAAGTCCCCCCGGGGGGCGGGGAAACCCCTGCCCCAGAGGCCCGTTCGTCACTTCCGGGTGACGTGCGTGCGCTTTGCGCACACGCTCCAGCCGCCCTCTACCCGCCAGCGGAGAGTCCCCCGCTCCGGCAAAATTTTGACTTGGCAACCCTAGCAGATCTGCTACCATTGCCTAAAAACTGAGGAGATATCCTTGCTCTGCTCTGCAGTTGTTAAAAAATTACTGTTATTTTGTCATAGGATCTGGCCCCCTCAG
This sequence comes from Gekko japonicus, assembly GCF_001447785.1. Classification (NCBI taxonomy): domain Eukaryota; kingdom Metazoa; phylum Chordata; class Lepidosauria; order Squamata; family Gekkonidae; genus Gekko; species Gekko japonicus. Next base: position 2,094,893 of record NW_015165832.1, on the reverse strand, counting down.
GTATGCCATAGTAGGCCAAGCTCAAAGGATAGACTCATTCATGGTTACCAGACTCCAAGCTCAAAACAGCGTGTTACTTAGGGGGAGGTCTTAATGATACTTGGCCCTAGACAAAAGTCAAGGATGGCCCTCCCCCACACCTCCTTTATTCCCACCCAACTCACTTTGAATAAGAATAAAATGCCCAATTTTCACCCAGTACATGTCCCTTCAGAAATGTGCCAAAGTTTGTGTTAGTTAGATTGATGATGTGTATGCATTATTTTTCAAAAAAACAGTTATGACTGACAAATGCACTAGCTAAATTGATCACGTGTGGGAATCATTTTTTTAAAAAACAACCTTCCAGCATAAATGGAATAGCTCATTTTCAAAGGGCAAGTAAACATCTGGAACTAGTTGTTGGGGTTCTTTCCTGTCAGAGAAAATTGAAATATAGGGGAACACTATCAGATTTTTCATTCTATAGAGTGAGTGATATAATTAATGGGTTCTTTATTAGGTCATATAAGACATCACCTCCACCAGCTGTTGGGGAGCCCCCAGCACAGGGCTCTGGTTAATTGCCCAGGCTGCTCCATAGGTAAGACTGCTATTGATGTTACCTTACACTGAGTCCTGAAGTGTGTTGAGAACATCATTTCAGTGTCTCTTCATCTTTTTACTGATTTAAGATAAAAAGAATTTGTCCAGGAATCTGTCAACAGAAGGTACTCAAGGCTGTGGGTCTTTTTTGCTTTCCCTTCCCTCCAGCAGCCATTTCCAACCACAGGAAAGTGTATTCCTGGAGTTGCGAGATCATCAATAATAACTACACAGGTTGGAAGGCTGCAGTTAGGATGGAAAACAGGAGGACATTGCCCCTCTGTCCTTTGTTAGCAGAAAAAGAGAAGGGTAGCTTAATGAATAGCCAACAATTGCAGGCTTTTAAGCAATGCTGCTTGAGAAAGGGTAAACTAGAAAAAATGATCGACAGCTCACAGAGCTCCTTCTGATTGGGTGAAGTCTGCTTACTGTGGAATGGAACACTGAGCTGTTTAAAAAAAATCAAGTGAGAAGGAGTTAGCAGTTGGAGTTGGAGTGGCGCTAGAGAGAGAATAAACTGAAAACTCTGAAGAGAAAAAGGGTCTGATAAGCCCTGTCTGGAGCAGAGTAAGGATGTTGTGGCCTCTGCAAATAACAGACTTAAGGTGGAGACAGTGAGTCTGACATAGAAGTGTCAGTACTTCACCTGTTCAAGGAGTAGAGAGAAATCTCTACTTAAGTGGAGAATTAGACATTCTCAATATGGAAGCTGATTAACCAGTTTATAGAGACTGTTCTTCTGGAAGATAGGGATTTGACCAAAAGGTTTGAGGAGGCACAGAGGTCCCTCAAGCCTGTCAAAAGAGGTTATTGCTTTTAAGGAGAAGAGGATAACAATCTGGCCAGAGGACGAGGGGGCAGATAGAAAACCCCCTGGTTTATAAACATAGGGTTACAGCATACTGAAATCTCAAATCTATGTGACCATCCAGAAACAAGTTCAAAAGAGAAAGGGGCCCAATTCAACACTGCCCGAATTTTGCGGAGCCGGGTGGGGGAGGGAGAGCCAGCTGGAGGCGGGGCAGAGTGGCAGGAAAGTTAGGACTTCCCCTCTCTCCCCTTGGTCAATAGCAGGGCGACAGGTGGCTAGGGGAGGGCCTGGACAGGGGGAATAGGCTGGCCACCCACCACCTGCCCTCATTCTTTGTCTGAGCCAAGTGGGCATTGTCAGGTGTTACTATGTGGTGGGGGTTGCGTTGATATGCTGATAGTATGATGTGTTACATAAAAGCAGCTTTGGATATATATTTGAACCTATCTTAACTAAACCTAACCAAAGTTCACTTGTAAATATAATTTTCCAACCCCTGCCTGTTTATTCCACTAAATTTGCTTTCTGTTTCAACGTTCAATGTGCTTAGGTGCCTATTTCTGTGGGAGAATTTTATAGAGGTACAGACCTTCCTTAGTCACAATTCCTTATTTGGGGTGTAAGCCAACAATGTATCAAACAGTAATAAGGTGGGACAACAGCTTTATAATGGCCCCGGTCACATGGCAAAATTGCCTCAGGAGAGGCATGGGAGTCCCGCGGATTTTCCGGGCGCGATCTCACCCCAACATCTGGGAAGCACAGTGCACCCGTGGCGAACCCATGGCTCCCTGCCGAAGGTGCAGAGTTAAAAACTAGTACCTACGAGGTACTACTTTCCTGAAACAGTGGTCCAGCGTGATCGCGCAGCTTGGCTTCTGTGCCGCGCTGCAGGATACCCGTCTGATCGGCATTTCCCCCCGAACCACAGGACCTCAACCGGGACGTGTGCTTGGGCAGCCACGCGTTAGTTTCCTTCGGGGCAATTAGCCACACCTCCCCCCGGCGATATCCGACCGATGTGACCGGGGCCAATAAAAGTTTATTTACCACATAAGAAGAGTGACACGCTACCTAAAGGCTACCCAGTTAACAAAAAATTCATCGGATGGAGGGAAAATCTGAGACCTTATATGGGCAATTGTTTGATGGGAGCGGCCAACTGGTACAGGGGGAAAGAGAGAGGTGGTTTTGTGAAGTGGGGTGAATGATCATTAAAAAAGAAAACAAAATAGCAAACACAAACAGTTAAGATTAAAGACTTCAGTGTCTTTGTCTGGGTCTAGTTTAACTCCCTATTCTATCTCATGCATTCAAGAACATTAAATTAATAAGAGAAAAGTTTCACTTTCTTGTTAACCGAAGTTACTTCTAAATTCTGTGCTTTAATTCAGGCCTCATGATGCTTTGTGCCAGCTTTTTCACAGAATAATATTCTTTCTGAAGGGCCCAGTTTTCCTCTTTATTACTAGCTATGTCTAGTTTTGTTTAAGAATAATCTGTGACTTTCTGGTGAGAATGCTAATCAAAATTACTTATCCATATGATTAATTCTTATTAAATAAATAAATTATAATTATTTCCCTGTCAAAATTTATTCCAGGGGTGTACTTCTGACTTCCTATTTCTAAATAAATATACAACAAGTTATCATTGAAATGCCTGCTTCCAAAGACTCACAGAAAAGCATTTTACTTTCTTTGCTTTTTCTCCACGTCTTCATTTTAAAAAATATTAAAATCTATAAAATATTTCTCATGCATATTCTTTTCAAAACACACTTTAGTGTTTATGTCCTCATATTTAGTGGCAGGCTTTTTTTTTCTTTGAGGGTTTCTTTTGCAAAATAGAAAGAAAAGAGAAGATAGCAAGTATTGCTCTTCATAGTTTGTTTCAATGGGTTGAAAATACAACCTTAATATACTAATTATAGAACTTCTATTTTTGGATAAAAAGCTCCCATTTGAAAAACAAATATAGACACAAAGCTAAGTTATACATGTTAAAACCAAACAAAAATGTTAAGCATAATTAGAGGAAGGCTCCAATCTGATTCTAAATGTATACCTAGACATGGAGGTAATGAATTTGTCACATTGGGGCTCTTTAGAGATGAAAGAAAACATATGGCTTGGGAATTTTTTAATTGGCTTGACCCTTCACTTCATAAGACAAGGAACCAGAAATTTATGGGTGAATAATGCATCTCATAGGGCAGGCCAGTGGACCATAGCATGGTCTCCTTTTATTCCATTTGTACTGCTGCTGCTTGTTGCAGGCAGATGTTTATAGCAGACACTGATAACTATTTGCCTCTGTACACATCTTAGGTTTGGCAAAATGAGCTTACACAAATGCATTCAAGCTTTGGTGCCTCTATAGTATAAAATCATAAACATGAAGATTTTTTTCTTTCATTATCATGGAGAACTTTCCTTTCCTATTCCACTATTCTTCTTGAATATTAGCTTGTATATTGTTACCTTACAACAGTGCTTCTCAAACTGTAGATCGGGATGCAAGAGTGGGTCACAACTTTCACACAGGTGAGTTGGAAGGCCAAAAGGGAGGAGGACGAGGAGGAACAGGGTGAACTGAGGAGATGGCTCTGTGAAGTTAAATCACAAATGTGGATTTGGCCACATTAAATCACAAATGTGGCCAAGAAAATACAGCCCTTTTATCAGCCCTCTGCATAGCGTGTGCAGTGGCCAAGAAAATACAGCCCTTTTATCAGTAATACTATATATTTATAAGCATGAAACATAAACAGTAAATATATTAACTTATTCAGTGTTAAGTGTTAAGATGTTCCTATTTCTTATATGGGGAAAGAAGCATGCAGTCGCTTTACAAGTAGGTCGTGTAAACTACAGTAAGTTTAGAAGTGGGTCTTTTTTTCTTTTTTTGGATCCCCCATAGGGGAATTTTTTATTGGTTTTTTATGAACTACAAACTACAACTGAAAATATGGGAATTAACTTATTCAGTGTTAAGTGTTAAGATGTTCCTATTTCTTATATGGGGAAAGAAGCATGCAGTCGCTTTACAAGTAGGTCGTGTAAACTACAGTAAGTTTAGAAGTGGGTCTTTTTTTCTTTTTTTGGATCCCCCATAGGGGAATTTTTTATTGGTTTTTTATGAACTACAAACTACAACTGAAAATATGGGAAGGGGAACTTCATCTAAGGAGAAAGAAAAAAGACCCACTAATAACTAAAAACCCAAGAGTAGGAGATCATTACATCAGCTTAACTCAATGTTATTTTTAAAAAGCTAATAAAACAATGAACACAGTTGGTTATGCTAGGTTAATTATCTTTTAACTATTCATTTAACTGCTTAAAGAAACCCCTTGAGCATCCCAAAATCATTTCAGAGTTTTCAGGCACAAATCAGAGTCCTTCAGCCACTATTCTTCTCTTTTCTAATCCTCAATTTATATGAACTTTTGGGGGCAGCTGCCCCCTTTTCAGAGGGTGAGTCCTCGTCCAAAGACCCCGACCCTAACTTGCCATCAGATTTTCTTCTTCTTCCTTCTCGTCCTCAGCTGGTTCCCCAAGCTGTGTTTGCAGAAAATCACGTGCCTTAAGAACAGAGTCAATCTTTTCTTTTTTATTATGAAGTTTGAAAATGATGCCTTCTGGGATTAACCATCTGTAACTGATGCCATTTGTTTGTAGAAATATGATTAGTTCTTTATAATTCTTTCTCTTCTGTCTTATATCAAATGGAATGTCTTTTAAAATCCTGATGTTGTTGTCCCCAATCTTAGAGGGAGTTCCCGTAGTTGCTTTCAAAATAGAGTCTCTCACATGACTCTTCAAGAATCTGACTACTATTTCCCCAGGCAGATTATTTTTCTTGATGTATGAGGAATAAGACCTACAGACCACATCCATCTCACTGTAAAGACATTCCTCTGTCAAATCTGTCATGGGGCTATTGCTTCACTCAGCCGTTGCTTCAAATTCTCTCCTTTAATTTCCAGGACCCCTTGAAAACGTAGGACCAAATTAGCTTTCTCCATTTGCAGCTGCAAAACTTTTGTCTCTTCCATGGCTTGCTTCATTTCCAGCTTTTGCACCTTTTTCTTAACTGTTTTAGTATTGGCGTCCATTTCCTTCACCTTCTCCCCCATTTGCTCCATTGCTTTTAAGGACTGAGTCAATTGTAACTGCTGTGAAGCCAAGCTTTGGCCAATTATTGACCGTTGTTGCTTGATATTAGTCATCTCATCCAGCAGAGGGTGCAAGGAATCTGCCAACATTTTTGAAAGCTCAGTGGTCTCTTCCATTCAAGGACTACCCACTAGTTTCGGTTTCAAAAGTTTTTCTTTCTCCGGTTTCTTCCCCGCCATCTTTTTGGATTTGTTTACTTATCGTACAGTTGCTAAAGTCTCTGATATTCGCCCAAATGCTTATTTGCGCTCTGGTAAGTCTCTGAAAACAGTTTCAAACGCTTATTTTTCCGCTCCCCCCTCTTTATTCCGTGTTTTTGTTTATGCGTTTGGGAGGGGTCCCTCCCCCACTCACTTCCCGTCGCTCTTTAAGTGGGGCAGCTTTCTTTTTAAATCTTCATGTTCGCTTCAACCCAACTCACAGTTCGTTGTTGGCCAACCAGCCTAGCTCGGCATCGGTTTCTTTTCCGCCCGATCTCCAGCACTTGTCCCGGTCAGCAGCACTCGTACCATACAGTCACTCAGCGGCTGGACCTTTGGGGTGGAGGAGCACCTCAATTCTCCGCCATCGCACCATTGAAGAGGTCGCCCCTCAAAAGCCCCCTGGCTAGGAGCCTTTTACCAAGGCTCCAGGGGGGTCGCGACCTGTCGCACCCCCTCCTACACGCTGGCGTGCAGTTTGCATCCCTGGGACGTCCGGGAGATGCGTCTGCCTGCGTGTCGCCATAGACCAGAAGTCCTTAGAAGTGGGTCTTGAAGATTACAATAATTTTAGCAATGGGTCCTATTTCAAAAAGTTTAGCTTGTAATATATCTGGTTTGTAATATATCTGTGTGCACACCAGCAAATTAAGAGTATGAAGAAGGTATTTTTAATTATCATCTATCCTAGCAGGAGGAATGAAAGCACACCATCAAAATGGAACCATCAAAATGGGCATTCACCGGATATTCTACACTATTGGGGCCAAACTAGATGTAATGGCAGGGGGCTGTGAAAAGGCACAGGGGGGTAATAGTGCCTGGTCCCTCGGTGCTGCAGGCCCAATCAGGATTTTTAAATTTCCAGCATTGGGAGTTAAAAATGGCAGCATCCCTGGGTTGGACCTAGGGACAGCATCACATCTAGTTCAGCCCTCAGTAGAATAGGCCTGATAGTCTCCTGCTGGAGAGAATTCTACAACACATGATACTTCTTGGTACCAACCAATCTAATCTTGGATAATGACAGCAGCCAAAGTAATGACGTAGTTATCTTAATTCATGAGATAGTTTATATTATAAAAGGTATTCCTGAAAATATGGCATTAGCCTCAGAGAAAAAGCAGCTGAGCATTGGTACTAGAGTACTAAACATTGTCAGCAAAGCTACTAATTCCTTTGTCTTGAAAATATTTAATATTTATAATATTTTACACTGACTTGGTTCCGATGTTTTGTTCCAATCCTTCAAGTGAGGAAGGAAAAGAGAAAATATTTCATAGCAATTTCTTTTCAGTGTTCCCCCAACTTTTCAGTTTTTTTCCATTGGAATTTTTTTTTGGGGGGGAGGCCTTGGGGGGGGGAAGAAGGTGAAATCTGGGGGGGGGGGAACCCCAATTTTTTTCCTCAGCCCTCACATCTTTAGTCCTGGGCAAGTTCCCAATCAGTGATTGGAAAGTTACAGGTGGACGGTCTGTTCCAGGTAGGCATTTGTGAATCAGTCTGGCAGTGCTGTGTAAACTCAGTTTCAAGTGTTGAATTGGCAATGGGTGGTTCACACAGACATTGCAGACTAATGTTCATTTGTTTACTAGTTCTTGTCTTTTATTCCCAAATACTGCCTTTCATACAGAATGGTGGTGATGTAATAGTAACACTCAAAAGCTTAAATGTACTGATGCTTTTGTTTGTATTACACAAAGTGTAAATGTTATTCTTCATTAGAACCGCTTAAGAAACTTTTTTTTCCTACAGGTTTACGAAATACTGAAAAGAACTACCTGCACCAAAGCCAAGTACAGCATGGGTAAGGACAGTTATTTAGGTTTCAGATCAACATTATGTCTTATTCTGAATCTAACTCCCATACGGATCAAAAAACACAGAAAATGGGGTCAGGTATAGATGGGGATATTATTTTACAGCAGGAGTGCCCAGCCTGGTGCTTGTGGGAGCCATGGCACTCACTGACACCTTTCCTGGCACCCACCAAGTATTTTTAGAAACTGAGTAGGGCTCAGTGGGGCTTTTGCCACGCAAGACTTCTGAGTGGCCATTGGAGATTTGATTGGCTGCAGCTGCCATCATAGTACAAGGATCGTCATGATGTGACTGAAGGTAAGCTATGGCAGCCATTTTGTGGCTGGCTCTGCCTCTTGCAGCAGCCATCTTGTGCCTACTGCCCTCTGTCAGAATTCCAAAGGTGCCCACAGACTCAAAAAGGTTGAGGACCCGTGTTCTTCAGACTGCTATGCATGTGCAAATATTGGCACAAAGACTGGCTAACCATCCTCCAAATAATGATAGATAGATTGAGCGATGTGATTTCACTTCTAGGGGAAAAACAAAAGTGACATCAGTCTTCTCTAGGAATTGCTGGAAACTCTCTGTTGAACATATCAAAATCTGAGGTTTTCTGCGATACAGAGGCTTTTTAAATTGAATGTTAAAAAAAACTTGTAGCAGAAAATAACCAGAAGCACATGTTTTAAGATACATAATAAATTGTACCTAGCATACAAGAAACTTCGGACTGTGATATTTCTGTCAATACTGTGCAAAACTCTATGCATTGCATAGTGATAACTTTGGAAAACCAAAATCTCAAAAAATCAAGTTCCAGGATATTTTTCTTTCTACAGGGTTTAAATTGTTTCAAAATGTGTTTCTGATTCAGATCTGGATTAAATCTGAAGGGAGGTGGCGTCCTTAATGAAGGGCTTCCTGGTTGTTTGGTTCTTTTGTCGTATAAGGGAGTCACCTTTTCACTACCGTTACTATTAGGAAGTCTGGAAGTGGCTATAGTTTCTCCTATAGTGCCAAGTTGCCAAAATGGCACATAGCCATAATGTCTGGATTACCCCTAGCAGTTGACAAATCTATTTCCAAGATGTGGCTTTGTAGTTGCAGCCTTTTAATGTTACCAGAGTTTGTTAGTGAGTTAGTTGCTATCTGTAAGTGGTTTGCATATTATTTATAATGTATAGTGTTGCAGCACTGATATTGCTTTCTGTATAGCATGGTTCAGTCTCTTAAGGCATTGACAATTTATGGGGTGATATGTAGGCTTACCAAATTCCGGCGGGGGAATTGTATTTCCTGGCAGGAGCCTCGCCGCGGGGACGGCTGCACGCACTGCACCCGCCGTCGCCAGGATGTGACGCTCCCGTCGCTCTGGCAACGGGGCTGTTTGGAGTCCCATTGCCAGAGCGATGCGGAGCGTCACATCCTGGCGACGGCGGTTGCAGCGCGTGCAGCCATCCCCGCGGCGAGGCTCCTGCCAGGAAATACAATTCCCCCGCCGGAATTTGGTAAGCCTAGTGATATGTGGCATTTATAGCATGAGGCTTTTGTTGTTCAACTAGGCCCATATAAGATAATTGTGTGCCGGCAACTTTGAAGCAATGAAACTGTTATTTTTTTGTGACCAAGTAGTGACTCACAACATCTTCAACACTGTGAACAGACTTACCTAGCAAGGGACCTTAACTAAGTTGCTACTTCACTATTGCAGTAAACTTGCTCATGTGTGTGAATGCTCTTCATGCCATACCATACCATACCATACCATACCATACCATACCATACCATACCATACCATACCATACCATACCATACCATACCATACCATAAATTCACTGCAACATTTGTTGAATGTTCACTGATTGGAAAGCAAGTTCTATGCTTGGATCTTCCAAGTAAATGTTTTTAGGTTCAGGGTCTTCAGGTGCAATGTTCTGGAAATAAGCCCTGGTAAGATGGCACTTACTTCTCAGTGGACCTGTTTTGATTGTTCCCTTAGTTACCCAATTTTCTGAGAGCTTGTTTCAACAGACAAAGCTTTTCTCTTGAGTGTGAATGCTTAGAATGTGTTGCAGAAACTTCAGCAACAATATATAGTGGGACTGACTCAGTGTGTATGTTACCACAGCAACAAATAGCTATCATAGTCTGAGGATATTCTGCATCCAATATAAATAACAACTGGGATACCTGTAAATACTTGTGGGGTTCAAGCTCCCAAGGCCTCTTCCTGTTTCCTGCTTCCTTCTCTCCTTCCCATCCACCAGCCAACCTACCTTTGTCTGCCTCCCTGTCTTCAGCTTTCCTTCCATCACTCCCCCTGGCAGCTGTCCCTAGGTCCAACCCAGGAATCCTTCCCATACACTCATACAGCTTTTTTCTGTCCCGCATCTTCAGCTATATTTATTATGTATTTACTTCATTTATACCTTGCCTTTCTCCACATTGGGGACCCAAAGCAACTTACATCATTCTTTTCTCTTCCATTTGATCCTCTCTACTACCCTGTGAGGTAGAGAATGCATAAGTGGCCCAAAGTCACCCAAGTCAGCTGCCATGGCAGAGTGGGGATTTGAATCTGTGTCTCCCAGATCCTAGTCCAGTCCTCTAAGCAGTATTCACACTGGCTTTCATGGGGTAGCTGCTGTTGAACAAAAGCCAGCAGCTAGGCTTGGGTGAGTCAGGCAAATCATGTGATATTAAGTTGTCTGGTGGTTGCACGTGGGTCTGACCCCATGAATCTCCTGCAAAGGCCAAAACAGCCCTGGAAAGGGCTCTGCCTCTCCCCTTGCCTTTTATTTAAGGCAACCAGGTCTGGAACACTGGCAGTGCTGTTCTGGTTGCCCAGCAATGGCTACTCAGGGCATTTGTTTCTTAAGGCTACAAGTGCTGTTTGTATTGTCTTGGGAGATTCTAACTCCCAATATTTTTTTTAATTAGAATTCAGAGTTTTCTGCAAAGCTGGGCTTTTTTCTAAGGTTTGTAGGAAAATCTGTCTTGTCTGTCCATGCCCAAGTCTCCAGATATAGGAATCTGTAGATGGGATCCTGTTGAGCTATATTGACAAGTGGTGGACCCACAAGGATTTGCAGGGGGCATCTAATTTTCTCCTCCCGCTATTTCTTCTTTTGCATTCCTGAAAGCCTCACTACCTATTTTCTTTTTCATGCCTTTTCTCTCCTTCAGAACACCAGCCAACCTACCTTTATCTGCCCCCTTGCCTTCAGCTTTCCCCCTTCTCTCTGCAACAGGTATCCAAAGCAGCTTGCATAATTTTCTTATTCTCCATTTTATCTTTACAACTGACCTGTGAGGTAGGTTATGCTGAGCCCAAGGTCACCTAGTGAGCTTCCATGGCAGACTGCTGATTCAAACCAGGGTCTCCTAGTCTGAAGCTCTAGCTACTACACCACAGTGGCTTTTGTGGGGTGGCTGCTGTTGAACTGTAATAAAGAGCCAGGCCTGGGTAAATCACACAAGTTGCATGGTACCAAGTTATTTGGTAGTTACTGCCGGCACTGGCCAATGAAAGGCCAAAACAGCCCTAGAAAGGACATTGCCGCCTCCCCCTGCCTTTTACTGACAGAAACCAAGGCTTGGAGGCTGGAAGTACAATTGTGGTTTCCTAGCAATGGCCACAGAGGGCATTTGTTTCTTAAAGCTACAGGCAATGCTTCTGTCATTTCACATTTTGTACTGCACACTCCTGTTTAATTTTTTTTAAGATTTCAGATTTTTTTCCTGCAAACCTGGGGCTGTACTCAGGTTTTAAGAAAGATCTGACCTGTCTGTCCCTGGCACCAGTCTCCTGATTCAAGTATCCACAGAATTCACCACATTGAGAATTACAAATATTGATAAGTGGAGACCCACAGGACTCACAGAAGGGTTTCAATCCTCTTGTTTGCCTGCTGAGCAAACCAGATGCTGGGCAGTCCACCCATTGGTAATGCTACCATTGCTGCTTCTCTATCCCTTCATTTATCTGCCCACCAACTGGCTCATCCACCCACCAGCACCCAGCAAAGGGGCAATATTAGCAGCTCCTTTCTCCCTAGCTGCATTGCCACCCCTCCACAGCTTAAACAGTGGCTGTAATGGGGACAGTAGCATTGTCTCTCACTCCTCCTCCTTTCTGCCCATTCATCCTTCTCCCCTCCATGTGCCAGTGAGTTGGTGGCAGTGGTAACTCCTGGTCTCTGCCCCCTGGCCAACTGCTGCTGCACCACTTTGGAGGGGGAGTGTGGATTCTTACTCCCCCCAACCTTCCTGTCTGTGTGGCTTAGGAAATGGTGGGGTATCAGCAGCAGCTCTTTCCTTACTGATTACATTGCACCTTTCCACCACTGGGGGTCAATGGGTGGGTGGCTTACACTGAGGCAAATTGGGAAAGCAGTAGCAGCGAGCCCACCGATCCATCTATCTGTCTCCCTGCTGTTTGGCGGTGGAGAGGGCAATAACCCTGTATTCACTCCCCCACCCATCTACCTGGCTGGCTGAAGAGAGGGTGGCTGTGGCTCCTGCTCTTTCTCACCTGGCTGCAGCATGACCAACTCTTCCATGGTAGTGTCTCTTGCTGGTCCTCCTGGCCTACTATTCTCCAAAGTAAAGGAAGAGTGAGAGGCATTAGGGTGGGTGGCTCCTCATCCCCATCTCCAATAAGTTTATATTGTCTCAGTTTGCGCAGACAACATGCTCCTTTGTTTGGGGGTTTTATAAACCCTCCCCCCCGGTAATGTTTTATAAAGTTCTGAGATTTTTCTGCAGACCTGGAGAGTCTTTCTTTCCACCTGGCCCTGATCTGCAGATTTAAGCATCCACAGATGGGGACAGGTTGATTATTAGATATAGTGATACCAGTGTAGTGTAGGGATATTATTATATGGTATAAATTATTAAATAGAGAGCCAGTGTGATGTACTGGTAGAATGTCAGCAAAAAGACCCAGATTCAATCCCACATTCAACTGTGTTGGGCCACTCACTTTCTCTCAGCCTAAACTACCATGTGGGGTTATTGTAACAATTAAATGGAAGAGAAGAGGAAACTGTACACCACCTTGAGCTCCTAGGTGGGAAAGTGAAATAAAAATATGGTAGAAAGATAATTTGAAGGGGAAAATTGGATTCAGTATTTTGATGAGTTTATCAGGTAAATTGAAAACATTTCTTCCACTGAAAAGTACACCATAACATACCTCAAAGTTTGTTTTATTACACTCGTCCAATTCTCTTATTATGCAGCTAGCTACATCAGTTTTTCATATATGAATATAAAATTTACTAGATAGAAGCCAGCATTAAAGACAGGGTATCAGAATATTGAAAGCATCAAGTTACCAAGGAACACATGTCCAAAGTCTGTCAGATGCCCCATATTTGGAAGTAACTATATTAATGCCAGCAGCTGTAAAGCAGAACACATCTAGAAATTAAATACTGTATCCTCTAAGAGTTTGCAACTAAGCAGTCACTGGAATTCTAAGCACATTCTTCACCTATTGCAAAATCCCAGCTACACTTACAACATCTTCTATTACACACCATCTCATTCTACTCCAAAATCAAACATTTTCCAGTAAAAAAAAAAAAGTATATACACTACCTCAGAGTCCCTGTTACTCAAGCATTGTAACTGCTTCAAGCTCAATCGTATAACTAATAGACAAATGTATAAACAGGGAAAGGAGAGGGAAGAAAGAAGGAAACTACCCTTTTAAATAAAAGACGAAAATGTGATAAATATGGTAAGTATTATGCCAAGGTCTTTCCAAAGGCTTTCCAGATAGCTTCTCTAATCAAGCTTAAATCAGATTTTTAAAAATCTTTGCCTGAATGAGTGTGTGCACATGGGTATTCACCTACCCATCAGGCCCAGCTGAACTCTCTTCTTACAAACTTGCCTTTTGCTATACTTCCAAATCTGTGAGCTTGCTTTGAAAATCCAGTTTGAACCTTCAGGGTATTTAATTTATTATAATGACTAATTTTGAGTCATTGGACTCTGAAATATATGACTTCTTCTGATTCTCCGTAGCTTTCTGTTTCTTAAAATGAACCATGTTTAATAATTTTTTCAAACAGCATGGAGACAAATGAACTAGTAAAAGATTCATTATCTAACAAAATTACTGATGTTTTGAGGGAGAAATCTCCAGAATTTGGAAAGTTGAGGGAATTCAAACTTGGAAGCATAAATAGACACCCTCTGTTGTTGTTCCAGGGATCACCAGTCTGCTTGCCAATGGTGTTTACAGTGCTGCATATCCGTTGCATGATGTAAGTGGTTTTAGAATATATTTTTATGTTTCTGCTTGCTGATACCAGGAACCCTTAATGTGTTAGGTATCGATGGCACAGTCTTAAATGTCTTTGGCTGTCCATGAGCCCAGTTTTCTGCTCTGTTTTTACATTACTTTTTAGCAGTTTCTTTAAGAATATGTCTGCCAACGTTTAACTGGTGCCCTAACACACACAATAACTTCCTTTTGTTTTACATAGAGTTGTAAAAAATGACTCAGCAGATGATTGTGCTTTTGACCTTCTGTTATTAAGGACAGTGAGGCTATTAGGAAACATATTTAGTTCTCTGGCACCATGTAGTGAGCTTCCTGATTTAAATCCCCTTGACATCCTCCTAACTAATGTAATGCATATCAGTATGGTCAGTTTCTGTTGGAGAAGTGGACTAGTTATGTGTTCTGATTGTGCATACTCTGAAATCATATTAATGTTTATGCAAGGATGGCCAGCTTGTTCAGAACATACATAATGAATTGCCCAAAGGGTGTAGATCATTTTATATTTAGGAAAATCACAAATTAACGTACTTTTGAGTAAAAAAAAAAAAGTAATAAAATATTTTTTCTATTTGCGATGTGTTTTTTCAATGACATATTGAATTAGTAAATCAGTATTGTATTTAATTAGAGGCGCTACTAAACCAGCATGGAAAATGTTTCCATAATATTCCAATAAAATAGGAATTGGGTCTAGGTTGTAAAGTGTCAAAGTAGATGCTCTTAAATCAGTGGACCTGCTTGTAAGGAAATGTGTTTATTTGCCCGGTTGTAGAACTGGACATGCACTGAGTACCTCACATGCAGCCAATTTCCCCCAACCCAACTCATGGTCAGACATATGTAATTTGGCCTGCATATGACCCCTAGTTTAGATTATCCACCATTGTATTCAATATATTTCACGTTGTTAGGTAATTTTTCTAATTAATGTGGAAATAATCTGGAAATATTGCCTTTGACTGCAACAGTCATTGCCTGTGAGCTCTTTTGTGCTTTTGCAAACCAAGCCAAAGAGACTTGTATCACCTTAAAATGAAAGGAATTATTGCAGCACCAGCTTTCATAAGCAGAAGCCTACTTCACTGGATGCATGAACTGATGAAATAGCTGTTGCCTACAAACACCAAGCTGGTGATGAACACCACTGCAGTCTCTTGCCTGTCATTAGCCCATCCCTATTATTTATTTATTTTTCACATTTCTACCCCACATAGATCAACACATAGGGAAAAGTAGGGGTGGGGGGAATCTTGATTCTACCCAGGGATCATTTTGTAGAAAAAGAGGTGCAGGAGCTCATTAGAATAACTTATTAGCATAACTTATTTGCATATGCCACCCCCTGACATCACTGGAAGTGAGTCAGAAGGCAACACCCACTGCTCAGGCTCCACTGGACTGTTTTGTATTGCTAGCTATTGGCGGGGGGGGACGTGCAGATCTGCCCTCACAGAGGGGGGAGAACTTGTACCTGAAGGCGGGCTGGGGGGGGGGGGGTGCAACTTACCTGGCTGCTTCTTGCTCCTCATGGCCCAACTGAGGGCTGCTGGGAGCAGGGGGTGGGGCTTGTTGCATGTGCCCGCCCCCTGGGCTCCTTACTGCTGGAGCTCCTGTGCGCTCCCGCAGGAAATGACCCCTGATTCTACCCATAATTGCTGTGCAGTCTGAAAAGCCAGATTCTTCCTTTGCTTGAACATCTGGGGTGATGGTTGTTGCTTTCTGAACACTTTCTGTTGCTTTCAGAACACTTTCTGGCCTAGATATGCAAAAGAGATATGTAACATACAAAATGCATGACAGCTTTGGTTGTGACCTGTTCAAATGACTCCAATTTTCTTTTTTTAAAGGGTGACTATGAAGGTGAACATATTGAGGCTAATGACAGAAAAGTAAGTTGATATGGGGTCTCAGCACATTCTCAAGAGTGTCAGCTTCACGAGTCACTTCTTGGGAGGTGGACGTTTGTCCAGACTTACAGAGAGGCACTCAGTGCCATTTAGAAATGTTGTTTTTAAATGTATTCTCTCTAACAGAAAATACAGTATTGGTGCGTGACATTTGTTAAGAAAGCTCAACCACCGTTTGTTAAGGATGCCAAGTGATCAGGCAGCATTTTTAGCAGCTTAGAAAGGAGGGGGACTGTACCACCAGCATCAGCTAAGTCCTTAGGGCAAGTTGCTTCTGTGCGTGATGGAGACACCACAGTAACCCCAGGCACTTTTAGCAGGCTATGGGGGCCAAACCAGATGTTATGATATCCATGGTTCTGACTGTGAATGCTGATGCCATTTTAGAGAAGAATTTGGCCATTTAAAAAGGCTGCATGGCCACAGTGAAGTGGAACCAGGCAGTCTTGTTTCCCTCCCCCAGCACCTTTTCAAATGCCAAAACAGCCCCCAACAACTGTTTTGGCACTTGCAAAGGCATGCAGGGGAAAAACAAGATTGCTTGGTCCCACTGTGTCATGGGTCCAGTCATGGCATTTTTAAACAGCCAAGTTCTTCTCTAAAATAGCATTGACATCTCCAGATCAGACCTGTGGATGCTGTGACATCTAGTTTGGCCCTAAGTCTGCAGTTCTTATGCTGATTCCAGAGCAGTCTATTAAATCACAAGAATAAAGTTATTTCATCCATGAATTGATGGGAAACACTAGAGGCATTCTAGATCCTTCCCTTGTTGCTGGTCTTTACTGTTTTTAGGCAAAAGAAAAGTAACACCTTAACAACAAAGGAAGGCTTCTCTCCTTCTGTACCCTTAGATGTAACACTGGGAGTTCTGTGAATGCGCTCCAAAACCTATTTTGCTTTGAAAAAGCAAGCACCTGGGACCCCAATACAGACTGCGATTGTGGCACTGGAGGAGTCTTTCCTCTGCACCATTATTCCAATCTGAGATGGCCTCACAGAGTTGCAGTTTGTCCCACTGGGAATGATGAGAACCTGTAGATTTACTAGGGTTGCCAGCTCCAGGTTGGGAAATACCTGGAGATTTTGGGGGTGGAGCCTGAGGAAAGCAAGGTTTGGGGTACGATGCCATTAAGTTCAACTTTCAATGCTGCCATTTTCTCCAGGTAAATTGATCTCTGTTGCCTAGAGATCAGTTGTAATAGCAGGAGATCTCCAGCCAACCACCTTGAGGTTGGCAACCCTAATGTTTGCCCTCTCCCCCGTTTAGTCTTCTGATTGGTTCTACAACTCAAATCCAATTTCACAGTTTATTAAGTGTCCCATCTTGTTGATTGTATTGACTCACTCTGTGTAATCTGTCTCCAGTCCTAGTAAGAAAGGCGGACTATAAATAATGTAAACAAACAAACTAAATGTTAAATATCCCAACAGGGAAAACAGCAGTTGTGCAAGGATATTTCAGGGCAGAAATATTATGCTAGGGAACAATCCCCTTCCCTCGTGCTGCAGTCTTAATTCAAATCAGGGTCCTCTGGCCTCAGAGGATGAAAAACCAACTTGGGGGGCTTATTTGTGGCACAGGTGATCTATGAAGTCGATCTATGAAGGTGATATAAAAGTCGAAGTATAGGCCTGATGTGCAGCTATTTTCTGGCAGGCAACAGGAACAAAATTGCCCTGGTGAACATACAAAGTTTTTTTCCTGCAACCAGAAATCTAGATCAGTTTTCAATATTGTTTATTTACATGGTAAACATGAAGATCAAGGGGGTAGCCGCTCAGAGACCCCTTAGGGGGTTCGAGCGGGGTAGTAAGTTGAAATAAATAAATAAATAAATAAATAAAGGATTTGAATAATTCCATTTTGGAGTAGGACGTTCTACTCTGTGTAAGCCTTATTTGCAGTGAAGATTAGCCCTGCAGTCAACTTGTTGTTACCCTGACTTTAGCAAAGGTACAAATAAACTTTTAACTAAGTTGAAGATCTATCACTTAAGAGCATGACAGAATTTTAGTCATGTAGGTTTAGGACTTCTCAACCTTTTAAAATAATTTTGTATATTCATAATAAATGACAGCTAAATTGTGTTTAGTATCCAGTGTTAGGGACAGATGTATTTTTTATTAATAAACCATATTTGTTGTTACCCTCCCCTGAGAAAAGTTGCACATTGTTCCAGGCAAAGGAATTATATCTGATTTTAGCAACAGTGGTGTAAATCCAGAAGAGCTTTGTGACCTTAAAATATATTTTGGAGTTCATGCTCAGTGTACTGATTTAAGAGTTGAAAGCTCAAATGTGCCATTACTCTAATTCCTAAAGTAAAGACAGGAACATGTCCTGCTGCATCCAAAAGAACATTTCTGTTTCTGAGGAATAAACCTGAACTTGGTCAGAGTATTATCTGATGTCAGAGTATTATCTGTCATGTGGGAGTTGGAAATAAAAGGCAGTAGTTCATTCATCCACAGTCCACTTGTGCAGATATGGAGGATATTTACAAAACAGACCTGGTGGAACATCTCTTACATCCAGTAAGATTTCCCATATACTAACTTGAGCATATACTAACTTGGTTCAAACTGCAAAACAAGGGCCATTTTTTGGCCTCCCCTCTGGACAGCCCTGGCCTTGTGGTCAGTGGCTTGATGTCTGACAACACCATTTAGAAGGCTCTATCCAGGTGTCGCTACCAAGGCTACTTTTACTTCTGGTACTAAATTTTAACCGTCTGAATTTTTACGTGTCATTTGAATTTGATACTGTTATTGTCATGATTTTTATGTGACCTTGTAACCTGCCCTGACCCTGCTTGTGAGGAAGGCAGGATATAAATAAAAGAAAATAAATGAATGAATAAACAAACAAGCAGTCAGATGTTTCTAAAGACCTACTCTTAAGAAGGGTTCTGATTCTGGACTGATCTATGACACTATTGCTTTTTTATATTTTGTTCAGTTTTGTTTGTTGACAAAAATGGTAATAAAAATAAAATAAATTTTAAAAATTAGGTCACAAAAAGAAGGATTCTGTGTCAGAAAAAAGTTATGATTGAGTATTATAATTCAGATCCAGAAGTTACAAATCAGTATTATAATTAATCTATTATGCTCAGTAATTAATTTCACATTATTTGATTTGATAAATGTTTTAATAATGAGAATGCAGGAAATTTTAGATTCCTCTTCAACAAAGGATACAGCCTGTATAAACCTAATCAACAAATTTGTACCCATGTAGATACACACTAAGGGCTTTGGTGTACTGCAAATACAAAGAGTCACTGGAAAAGACAGTAATGCTTGGGAAAGTTGATGGCAGCAGGAAAAGAGGAAGATGTAACATGACATGGATTGACTCAATCAAGGAAGCTGCAGCCCTCAGTTTGCAAGACCTGAGCAAGGCTGTTAATGATCGGACGTTCTGAAACTCATTAATTCATAGGGTCACCATAAGTAGGAAGTGACTTGACAGCACTTAACACACACAAACACAATGACTGGATGGCAAGATCACATGAAACTGCCTTATACTGAATCAGAGCATTGCTCCATCAAAGTCAGTATCGTCTGCTCAGACAAGCAGTGTATGTCCAAGGTCTCATGCTGTGATCATTCACATCATCTACTATCTGGTCCTTTTAACCAATAAAGGATTGAACATGGGACCAGATGCTCTACCACTGAGCCACAGCCCCTTGCTGCTCAGGACGTAATGCAAATATATTGATAGATTAAAGAACAGAAAACCACAAGATAGTGACACCAGAGCACAGTGTGAACTCTATGGTTGAGGGAAAGAAGGAACTGCTTCCATGCACTTTTCTATTTCATTTTAACTTTGTTTTACAGCTCTTGTGTGAAGAATGGGCAAGCTATGGAGTTTTTTACAAGTACCAGCCTATTGACCTTGTGAGGTAAGAAGGATCTGAAATCCAATTCATATCTTCTTCATTAAACCCGTAACACTACCCTGCCCCTATCCTCTGTTAGTGTTTACATATTGGTATAAATGTGTGTTGCTGCTGTTGCAGGGCTCAAATTATTTTTATTTATTTATATTTAAAATATTCCTTGACTGAAAAGGCCCTTTCTCGGATTGCCACCCATGTAGCCTCTGATGGTGGAGGCATCTGGAGGGCCTCCAGAGAAGACTGGAGTAGATTGACAGATTCATATGAGAGTAGGTTGTCCTTCAGAGATGCCATATAGGGCCTTAAAGGTCAATACCAGAATTTTGGATTAGCCCAGAAGCAAATTGGGAACCAGTGCTGATGGAACAAGACTGGAGAGATATGGTGCCTATGACCCACTCCAGTCAGCATTCTGGCCACAGTATTCTATACCAGCTGAAGCTTCTAGACAGTCTTCAAGGACAGCCCTGCATTGAACACATCTTGGTAATCTAACCTAGATGTTATGAGGACATGCACCACAGTGGCATGATCTTTCCTGGCTAGGAACGACTGCAGCTGGCTCACCTGCCAAAACTGGTGAAAGACTCCCCTGACCACTGCTATCATCTGTTTACCTAACAGGTCCTGGGAAATTATCTGGAAAGCATTGTGTGTGTACAACATAAAGCGATGTCTTTGTTTTCTTCTATGATGCTGGTCTTTCCTAAACTTGTTGTTTCCTATGCCACGATTGTGCTTTCTCTCTCCCTCAGCTTCTGCTTAAAGTACCTGCCTTGTCTGTTTGCAGGGGTCTTGTTGTAGAAAAAGAGCTGCCGGAGCTCATTAGCATAACTCATTAGCATAACTTATTTGCATATGCCACGCCCCCTGACATCACCGGAAGTGACAGAAGGCCACACCCCCTGACATCACCGGAAGTGTGTCAGAAGGCCCGGCTACTTACCCTCCTGCTTCATCCTCATTCCGGGGTAAAGAAGGGGGCGGGGCTTCACCACATGACTGCCCCGCCCCCTAGAGGTTCTCTTCCGGAGCTCCGTACCTGAGAGCTCCCCCCCGACTAGAGCCCTGTCTGTTTGCCCTCTCCATGCTGCCTCATCTGGGACTGTCAGATTGCAGCCTAGAAATTTACCTCTAATGGGGAGGCGGGGTTTTGGTGCGATGAGAAGGGTCGCACCGGGAAGCTCTCCCGAGTGTTGACCGGATTGCCGGCTTCCTTAGAGGGGTTCGAGGGCTCCCAAACTCCAATGAGTTCCCCGTAGAGGAGCTCATTGCAAGGGGCAAGTGGGCGGAGATCTGAATGTGCCCTGACACAAGAGCTGGCTGAGTGTGCCCATGCAGACATGGCTGTGCGTAGTCGTGACTTCCCCGACCGAGGGGGGAGAAGCTGGGACCCCATCCATAACACTGATGAAGTATAACACCATGAGTACATCTTAAAGCAACAATATCAGAAAATCTACTACCCATTGTTAAAGCCACTTTAAAGTTTAAAAAGACAATTGAATGGAGGGGTAAAGAATTCACTTCCTGCCCCCCTCCTTCTTTTCTGGCAGCTACGAAGAGAATTCAAAACAAGTTCTCAAATAGCCTCTTGGGCAAAGAAAATAAAGAGAAAGTTCTTCTCTAAGACTGTATTTTGTGGAATATAAAATATAAAACTGGAGAAAAACTAGTTGACTTTGACACTGAATCTTGGTGAAAAGAAACGGAGTCTTCCCCCCCCTTTTTTCCCCGTTGTCTGGAAATAAAAAGAAAGCAGCTAGAACAACATGAAGACTTTCTAAAGCATTACACCAAAGCCACTGAAATAAGGGCTAAAGTTGTTTATACTTTAAATAAATGGAATAGGAAGACTTGATCTTTCAAGGGGAAAAAGAAAATTGGACTTTACCCTGATTTTCTCACTTATTACCTTCCCATAACGATTTTGTGTTTTTCTTTGCTGAAACTACGGATCTCCATTTTGTTCTGATCTCAATGTCTTGAAATGTAAATAATAGATAACATTCTTGACTTATGTTATGACTATAACAGTTGTTGATACATGCTTATTATTGCTGATTATATCCTTATTAGACGTGGTGCCATTATAAAACTTTGTTGGAAAATATTTCTAGAGATTCTTTGGTTTTAACACGTTGTTGAAAAAATGGATGGCACAGATAGACTTCAAACAATGCCAGAGGCTTTATTTTCAGATACAATGGAACTTATAAGCAATGAATTATTACAGGTTTCCCTAAAGAATTTGCATATTTTAATTCAAAACACAGCTATGGTAGTTATAAAGAGGGCAGTCAAAGAAATTTTTTCCCTAAACAAGAAGAAACAGAAATGCTGATGCAACAAACTAAGAAGGAAGCAGTTCAGATAACCTGCAAAGAGGAGGAAAAAAGACATGACTGTGTATAGGATATTGAGGAAACCTACAATTAAGATGACATGATCAACAGAATGGAGTTCGCACCTATAAAAAGAAAAGAAACTTCCACAAATGTGTATCAGAGACTTTATAAAAGAACCATCAGTGATGAAATAGCCAAAGTAAGAAGTCACATGTCACCTCAGAGAGACAAAAGAAACCAACACTCAGAAGATTTCTACACTTATAAGGGGAAAAGACACAAAATTAAGACTTTAAAACTTAAGAGGAGAAATCAGAAAATCAAGAAGAGGAAAGCTACAAAAGGGATGGGAAACGTCTGAGGGAATTTCTGAGATTGATAATGGAGTAAGAACATTACATTAATATCCAGGAGAGAATAAAGAATTATGCCTTTTTATATATCCAAAGAAAGAATTTAACAATATGTTTAGACAACACCTATAATACCAGAATAAAAGAAACTGTATACTTATATATTTGCAAATATTATATGATAACCGTAGGTGGGAAAATGATGTAGAATTAGTTAATGTATGAGGTAGTTTAATAGAGGAAAAGAAAGACTGAAATGTTGTATCCCAATTTAATGTTTGTTTGTTATGAAAATAAATAATTGTTATATAAAAAGAAATGTACCTCTAATGAAGTGGAAAGTGCCCATTCCCCCTTTCCCTTTTTCCCCCCATTACATGCTTCTCTTTGTAACAAAGAGACATCTTGGAACTGAGCCACTGGTTAAATAGGGTGGACAACAGGACAGAGTGAGGGTCAGAAGTGGGAGGAGAAACCATGGTTGCTTTCTCTGCCCTTTAATAATTGGATTCAGCTGTGAAGAGTGAATCTCGAGGTTGCAGCCTGGCAACCTTAGCTTCATCTCCAGCATGAGATAACTTGGCTAGGAGCAGCCACTGTTATGCAAACCCATTCTGTCCTTTTCAGTGGCTCCTGTAGAATTGCTACTGAATGTTTCTTTCTGTTTCTGTGTTCCCTGACCCTTTTTCCTTCCACAATTTGTTTTAATGTTGCAATAGTCCAAAATTGGGCTTTGCAGCTGGAATATGTTAATAGTTCACTTATTGAAAGCTTCACAGAAGAAAATCAATGATGACATTTTCCCCCTCTAAACTCCCTCTTCATGAAAGAATGTAGCTGCCAGACATTCCCAAACTATTACAAAGTCTTATACATCACATTTATCTGTGCAAAGTAAAGCAAGACTTTGACCCTTTGCTTGGTATCTGACTCATTTATTGCTCTTGCAAGCACATGAGATCTTGCATGGTCAGTGCACTAATAGGAAGACAAGTGAGTAAGCATATTGGCAATCCTATAGTTATCAAGGGAGGTATCAAGAAAGAAGGGCAAAGCACCATCCCACTATCCGATTCAGGTATGAAATAATTGTTTTTTTAAATGCCACATTAAAGGTTTGGGATTCCAGAAGAGCACATGTAACCCCGAAGATCTCCCAATTGTCATCTTACACTAACCAACCTTGGTTTCCTCCAGGCACAGAATCAGGAACTTTTAGGGATTGGACTGCAGCTGGTCTAACATGTCTTCTGGATCTAGTTAAAAAAGGGAAAATACTAGATAAAATCCGTTTTGAAGAACTGATTGGAAAACAAATTCCCTGGTTCTGCTAAAGAACTTGACGGAATGTTTAGCTCAAGAAGATACTTTTACAAGTCCAAAAATGGAGTTTGAGACTTCCCTGACTATATATGATTCCTCAATGAAAGGACTGCTCTCCAAAATTTATAAGACTCTTTTATCTGCAGAAGGTTCTCAATCCATACCTTGCCAAAAAAATTGGAGAGCAGATCTCCAAATGGATTTACAGCAATCACATTGGCTCAACATTTGTAACTCTCCTGCAAATTCCTCAAGAGTTTATAACATCCGGATGACCTCATTCAAAATCATCAACACATGGTACCTCACATCAAAAAAGCTGAATCGCATGAACTCTAGATATAACCCTTTGTGCTGGAAGAAATGCGGCTCCCATAGCCACATACCTCCACTGCTGGTGGGAATGCCCATTCATCCAGCAATTCTGGCATGAAGTCATATCCCAAATCAATAAAATTACTAGGCAATTGCTCCCAGCCACACCACAGCTCTTACTTCTAAATCTTTGGGACTCCTCCTCTTGGGATGATTCACACAAAAATCTTACCTCCATCCTTTACCTGGCTGCTTCTTGCTCTGACTGAGGGCTGCTGGGAGCAGGGGGTGGGGCTTGTTACATGTGCCCGCCCCCTGGGCTCTTTACTGCCGGAGCTCTGCTCCTGTGCGCTCCTGCAGGAAATGACCCCTGGTTGCACTGTATTGCAGCGACCATCCTTTTGCAGAGGGGCTTTCGTGATCTAAGGGTGCCCAAATGCTTGTGGTTGCAAAAAAAAAAAAAAGAGCCAGAAAAATTGGCTCCCCCCAGGGCTTTTTTTGTAGAAAAACCCCAGCAGGAACTCATTAGCATAACCGGCCACACCCAACAGCAGAAACCTATTAGCATATTAGGCTACACCCAACAGTGCAACTTATTAGCATATTAGACCACACACCCATGCCTTCCCTTGGCTTGCCCAGGCACTCTTGGCTATGGGGAGCCCGGGCAAGCCCCCCCTTGAAGGGGCAGGAGGCAATTTAAACTGCATTCCTTTGGGTTGCCTGGGCACCCCATTGCTGAGGGAACCCAGGCAAGCTGGCCCGTGTACAGGCCAGGGAAGGCACGGGGAGGCATTTAAATGCCTCCCCAATCCTTCCAGGGCCCCCTGCCTCAGAGTCACCAGGGGGGTCACTCTCCAGGCCTTCCCCCTGTAGCCACGCACACACAGAGGTTTTGGCTGTAGTGGGTGTGGCCAGCTCTGAAGCCAGCCGGGACGCCGGTCCTGTGCGTTCCTGCCCAAAAGTAGCCCTGTGTGTGTGTGTGTGTGTGTGTGTGTGTATATAAAGAGAGAGAGAGAGAGAGTTAGTTTTATTAGTTTTTCAAAAGTGAAAGAAAAGAAAGCAACAGCTACAAAGAGAGAAAGACTAACATACAACAAATATGGAGTCTGTACTCATTGTAACTACTTAAATTTTGCACAAAGATAGAATCACTGTTATGCACCTAGATCAGTTTAACATTTTAGCAAATAGAGGTTATGTTTTAAATATTATGTTACACATTTTGTGAGATAGTCCTCAATCCATTTATAGAGTCTTAACCAGTTCTTCTCAAAAATGTCTTCTTTTTTATCTTGTAATTGTAAAGCTAGTTTGTCCATTTCTGCTGTTTCCAGTAATTTATAGATTATTTCTTCTTTAGATGGGACTTCTTCTTTGCATATAAAATTCTAGCCATAGTTATGGTAAGAGAAAATATGCAGATTAAAGGACTTAAAATTAAAGGAGAAGAATATAAATTGCAAGCATTCACAGTGTGCTGTTATTCTGATTGTTATTCTTGATTCCAATAAAGTTTCAGAAAGAAAGAAAGAAAGAAAGAAAGAAAGAAAGAAAGAAAGAAAGAAAGAAAGAAAGAAAGAAAGAAAGAAAGAAAGAAAGAAAGAAAGAAAGGCAAAGCTGTGCAGTAAGCAGGGATAGATGGCTGACATGGTGGTTCCAGCCCTGGATCAATTCCAAGGAGCATGCAAAACAGAATCCTCCAAAGGGAAATGCATTCCAGCTTATCAAGAGGGCTTATTTTCCCCTTCAAACTCAACCCTGCTGTGATTCATAGGTTTAGCCATGATATACTTTAAGAAATAGTAAACATTACAATGTTTTCCCTCTGCCATGTATTTCAGGAAGTACTTCGGTGAGAAGATTGGCTTGTATTTTGCCTGGCTGGGAGTTTATACACAAATGCTTATTCCAGCTTCCATCGTAGGGATTATCGTGTTCCTGTATGGTTGTGCAACAGTGGATGAGAATATACCAAGGTAAACATACACATACATGGGTCTCCGGGGTCCATGTGTTTCAAAGTTTTGATCTGTGTTGTGAGAAAGGATTAGTCATACTAGCTTTACAAGCCTCAAGTTTAAGACTGCAGCCCCCATCTTGCTACAATCTATGCTATGCACTTCAGTTCAAATGTTATATGACCCCAATTGTCACATGAAGTTCTTGCTATTTTGAGGTTTCCTTTTCAGTGGGAAGGTAACAGCATTCCGTGCGCCTTGGTGTTTAGTCATGCCAGCCACATGACCACGGAAATGTCTTCGGACAGCACTGGCTCTTCGGCTTTGAAACGGAGATAAGCACCGCAACCCTAGAGTCGGATTCGAGTGGCTTTCGAGCAAGGGAACCTTTACCTTTATGTTCTAGCTATCACAGATGCATATACTCTGCCACATTGGTAGAGCTGTTTGTATGAGGTGTGGGAGGCAACAGTTTCATGTCAGGTTGCCTACATAAGGTAAGATCTAGTGTGTGGACAAGAATGCAAATCTAGAATTGGCCTTCTAGAATTTGATAGAACAAAACTGAAATATAAGCCATCCATAGTTTCTATTCATCACCATCCTCTGAGTGCACAAGGAAGACACCAGACTTTAGGCTGACCTCAGTAAACTTATCAGTTTACCTGTTTTATATCTCTCAAGAGTCATTGTTCAGTGTGACTGCTTTTTAAACTTTCAGATGCTTAAATGAAATTAGATCAATATTGGCTATGGATAGTAGAATGAAGTTAATAATATATATATTAGCCAAGTGCTGCACCAGTAGCACAATTGTATTTTATGGAAGATGGTTGGTTTTATTTAACATTGTTGCTTCTTTTTAAAATTTGGTTGAGGATATTTGTATAGAATAGCAAAACAAAATATTGTATACATAGAGCTTTAAAGGATGTGACAATGAAATGCAGAACTTACCATGACATATGTTACAGACAGTAAATGGTTAAAGCTGCAGCCTGGTCTGAGAAACCTGAGTGACAGGGGATTCAAATGGAATTCTTCAGTTGAGAGAGTCAGTTAGGAGTGGCAGTTGAGAGCTGGCAGTTAAGAACTGACACTTAATACGGAGAGGCTAAGAGACTGGGAAAAGGGTCAAGAAGGATCCTGAGTTAGGGAAGTAGGAAGCATAGCCCATCCCTAACAGGTCTGAGAGAAATAGCTCCTAAAATATGGGGGTGATCCCTACCCAGTGGATAAGGAAGGAAGCTGGAACTTGTGTGAATGTTCCTGTCTTCACCAACTTTAGTGTCTGTTAGACCAAGAAGCTTATGCTAGTCTAGGTACAAAAAACTGCCAAGAAATATCTCTCCTCAAGTTTTAAAGACGTATCTGAATAACAAAAACAGTGACTTTGTTTGTGACAAATTATCTGGTATTTATTTTTATACAAAGTTACTTCATTCCTGTTGCCTGTTCACCTCATAAATCCTATACTTGATTCTTACCTGGCCATTTCCCCACAAAGTGAAATAGAACAGTTGGTTATTTTTGATTTACCATCAGCCTCTCATGTACCATTATCAAACCAGGTAAAAAAGGAAGGATTTTAGTCTTTCCCCTCAGTTCCCTAGGCTGGGTCAGCATCTAACAATATACATTCAAAGGACAGCCAGAGAAAATCAAAGGGAAATGGTGCTGCTCAGCAAAGAACAAGATAAATGGAAACCCTTTGAGGGAGGGTGAAATCATCATAACATACTATAAGAAGCAGAAACCATAATGTAAAATTTACAGTGCTGGACTTAGTTTACTTTTAGCACCAGTTCCTAATTTAGGCTTGGACCCTAAGAACCACACATATCCTTCTTGATACAGGAGCTGTGCCCATCAAGGAACTACCCTAAACGTTATGGAACAGCATATCTGTGTCTATAGCTAGAGGGGAAAATACATGGAAATTGCAGTCACACTTCAACTTTCAGAGGTGTTTTCCACTCAGAGGAGGGATGAGATGTATTCAGCCCTCCATCTCCTATTTACAAGCTATTCTGTTCATTGCTGAGAATGAGGTGGGGGGGATTTTGGACCAAAATAATTCAGACTGCAGATCATCAGGCATACATTTGAATTCTCAGATTCCTGAATGTGCATGAGGGAGAGGGCTGAATCAAGTCTTTCTCATGCTAATTTACACATACTTTGAACATTTTATAAATATACTAGCCTGATAACTGTGCTTCGCTATGGTATTTAACTTCCATAAATCCAGTTATAATACTGATGATGCAAAGTTTGAAATGTAACATTTGTTGTAGGAATTCTAATGGAGAAGATTGTAGTGTAAAAAATGAAGTGAGACATACATACTTTTTCTCTCTCTACTGAAGGACTTCTCTGTAGACTGCTGGGACGAGCTCCCTCGTGGCTTTAAGCACTCTGCAACCACTGCTGTACCTGACAGACAACCACCTGTTAGGTGTAGGAGATGGGGGGAGTGTGTTGGAAGCCATCAGAGAGGCTGGGCCAGCAGCATCGCTAAGGTGATCCTGCTGGGGCGGCGTCCCTGATGGATTAAAGTACCCTGGTCCTGCTTCTACACCTGACAGACACCTGCCTGTCTGGTGTTTGGGGGGATCATGTTTAAAGGCATCAGGGAGGCTAGGCCAGCAGCAGGGCTAAGGCAATCCTGCTGAGCAAACCTCCCCG
The DNA here is from genome assembly GCF_001447785.1 of Gekko japonicus. NCBI lineage: Eukaryota > Metazoa > Chordata > Lepidosauria > Squamata > Gekkonidae > Gekko > Gekko japonicus. Next base: position 2,066,200 of record NW_015165832.1, on the reverse strand, counting down.
GCGGCCATAAGCATCACACCTCTTCTCCTACACCTGACAATCACCTGCCTATCCAGTGTAGGAGGGGAAGGGGGGAGGAGTATTAGAAGCTACTGCGGAGGCGGGGCTGGCAGGATCACTAAGGTGTTACTGCTCGGGCAGTAACACCCTCGTGGCTTTAAGCACCCTGCAACTGCTGCTGCACCTGACAGACAACTGCCTGTCGGGTGTAGGAGGGGGGAGCATGTTTGAAGCCATAGGGAGGCTGGGCCAGCAGCTTTGCTTCACCTCACAGGCAGTTGGCCACTCCCGATTTCCTCAACTGTCATTAGCTCTCTGTAGTCCCCTGTAACTGGGTTGGGTTTTTTTACCTCAGAACACAGAGCTCTGCAGCTGACCAATCAGAGAGTGGGGAGTGCAAGGAGGCAGCAGCCTGGCAGCCGCATAGGAATCAATGGGGGGAGCACATTTTATCCCTTTTGACCCACTTAGGAGTCAAATTTCTTAAAATCCCTTCTTAGCAAGCATCTATGTCATGGTAGGAGTGCTTTCTCCGAATTTCATGCTTCTAGGTCCAGCAGTTTGGCCTGGGCATTGATTTTACGGTGAGGGGACTTTCTTTTATATATATAGATGAAGCTACCTTATAGTGTCTGTCAGTATTTTATTTTTTGGCTGGTGGCCATGGGCCACCCACAGTCTGAAGGAGGGATGTGTACTTGAAAAGATTCTGAATTATTCGAATTTCAGGAAGGGTATACATACCAGTGTTCCAGATTATTCAGGTGCCATTTTGGAATTCAGATTAAAAAACTTTCTGAATTCTAAAATTTTGGAGGTCCATTATTCACTATGGGGGACTATTTGGAGGGGAGGAGTGTTTCAATCAAATGCCACTAACATTGAAGGGAACCTATTCCTGCCTGTCCACTAAAGACACCTCCCCCAAGTTTCAAGCAAATTGGATTAAAGGGTCCAATTCTATGGGCCCCTGAACAAGGTGCTCCCAGCCATCCTACTTGTCTCCTTTGTTCCCTATGGGGGGAAATGTCCAGGCTTTCTCCAGTGCAAAGAAGCCAATAACTAAGTGCACAAGAGCAGCCACTGGCCAAAACCTTCCAAAATGAAAACAGAATTAACAAACCAAACAAAACCAATGTCAAACCAGAGAATCCCAATGAACCCACTGTCCAATGTGGCAAGCCAAACACAATCAATTTCAAAACAGAGAATCCAAGCCAACTCATTTTAAGGAAAGGACACTGTTACAAACCCAACAGAACCATTGTCAATCCATAGAAGCTAAGCAGAACCCAGGGCCAATATGGCAAGCTGAAGAGAACCAGTGTCAAACCAGAGAATCTAAGCCAAACCAGGGCCCTTTCTGCATTCTCTTTTTAATCCATGTTCACTGCAGTGTCCTCCAAGCAATTCTGCACTGAAATTGAATTCAACCTTCTTTTTAAGCCAGGTTTTTTTCCCCATCCTGCACTAAAATCCAGTTCAACCTTTTTATTCCATTTTTTTTCTCCATTCTACATTACATTACTTCCCTTCAGTAGTCAACCCGGTTTCAGTCTGCTGTTGCCCTAGGTTATTTGGATGCTGTTTTGCTATGGACTTAAATTGCCTCAGCTCGGACACTGAGAAAATCCAGAGGGGCAGGCAAATGCAGAAAGGGCCCAACCTAGCAAACCAGTACCAAAGCAGGCAGCCAGACCTGACAAAACACACACACACTCACTAACATCATTTCCCCAAGGAAGGCCTCAGAAAACAGCGGGGTTGGGCACCAGAGTTCTCCTCTGTCTGCAGTCTGTAACCACCACTGGCAGCTACCCATCACCACTGGTGTTTCTGTTCCCTTCCACCCCTGTTCCCTTCCACAAAACAGCAGTATGAGCTCCATTTTAGGTGATTTTGTGGGATGTGCTAATTTTAATAGAGATATTTATCTACTATCCTAACGGCTCTTGTTCCAATCATATTTGTATGCTTTTTTCCTTTATGAGAATGGCAAGAATGACATTTTCTGGCATCCTCTGTATTTCTTTTCTGAACAGAACTGTACTGAGAGGTACTGGATCCAGCTATCACCATCGCCCCATACAGCACAGCAACTAGGGTTCAGTTGAAAGTGTTTTAGAGCACAATTTAGAATGTGGATTTTATATAGTGCGAATCAAACTGGCTAACTACCCTGCTGTTTTTTGTTTGCTAGTTTTGTTTTAACATTTTTGTTTTAAGTTTGGGGAAGAGCTTTTGTTCCTCAACTCCCCAACACAGACTGAGAGAATGCAAGCACATGCTCACTTCACTCACTGTCAAAGTTCAGTGCTGGGTAGCTGTCCAGATGTCATAAGTACAAAACAACTGTGCCTTCACATGATCCCTGGAAGCCCTAAACAGGGAGGGTACCACATTGTTGCTCAGCATGGTGCAAGCATGTATCATGTACCAGGGACGGGCATCTTGGAGCAGCCTGCAGAACTGACAATAGAAATGGGCTATCTGTGTAGCACAATCTTTTTGCCAATGAAGTGAGTGATCCTCTGCTCCGGCCACTTCTGCCAACTCTTGGCAGTCTAGTGCCAGCTGTGTCAAACAGCTCCATTAGAGATAACTTGGCATCCTTTCTCTACAGGAGATCTGCAGGGCAAAGCACCAGAGGGATTCATCTCTTGGCTGGGTGGCAGCTGCACAGCCACTTCATCAGCCTCTCTCCACCTGAAGAAGCACCGTCTGCTGGTGCTTCCTTAAATGCTTCTTGAGCCCAGACGCAAATAGACTCCGGCTGCAATCTGCAGAGTTCCCTCTAAGCTGTGCTAGGGGGTGCTGCTGCACAAAATTTTAGCTCCAGCTCAAGGATTTTAAGGTTCTGCTCACACTAAGGCATTTTCCCCTCATTTGGAAACAATGGAGGATGGGGGCACCTCCTTCTGAGGCCCATAGAATTGTACCCCCTGCTCCAATATTTTTGAAACTTGGGGGGTGGTTAGGAGAGGCACCAGCAGCTATGCTGCAAACTTGGTGTCTCTACCTCAAAAAACACCACCCCCAGAGCCCCAGATACCCCCAGATCAATTCTCCATTAGAGCCTATGGGTCCCATTGATTATAATAGTCTCCATAGGCTATAATGGAGCCCAAAAATAGATATATATTTTTGCGCACCCATTATGCTTTTCAGTATGATTAGTAAGTTGCCTTGAGTCACAGGGAAAATGGGATATAAATATTTGAATAAATAAGTAGTTTGGGCAGGTTGATAACATTTAAGCAAATTCCTGTTTGTTAGATTACGCAGGGTCCTGACAGTGATTGTTCCACCTCTGTTATACTTGACCTGTAATTTGTCATATTTCACTAAAAAACAAACAAACCCAAAATAGACTGCAAGAGTTTTCCCCTCATAAGTGCTGGTATGTTTTCTAAGGCTCAGCTCAGGGCAACAGTCTGAGGTCAGGTCTACCAATATAGTGGAAAGGGGAAGGTAGACCTGTTTTCTGGAGGCCTGGTCTACCCCCATAGAGGACAACATTTTCTGTAAAGAAATTTGACTTGATTCTGTTTTCTCTTAACATGTTTAAATTATTCTTAAAATATAGTTTAAAAGAATTCATATTGAGATTTTACAAGGTTATAGAAATAATCTAAAAAACTAATTTATGCAATAGTCAAATGTAGACTCGCTCACAACTTTAATGCTATTAACTTTTTTCACTCACAAGGTAGAATTTTTGCTCACAGCACTGTGGAGCTTAGAGGGAACATTGGCGTCAGGGCTGCTTTTTATGCTCTTTCCCCATGCTCAGAGATCCATGGAGGGCTATCAGAGAATTGTCATAATTGGGCAGAGAGTTCTAGTGATCCCTCTAATGTCTGATCCCATTTTCTGGAAGCCTTAAAATGCTGGCCCCAAATATTTCTGAATATTTTTGGAACTTTTGAGGACCTGATTATTGATATTCCAGAAAATCCAAATATCAATCTGGATACTCAAATATATCCAAAATATATTGATAGGGAATTTTTCACATATATATTTGGAACAGACATATCTAAATTCACATCTGTAGTCTGAAGTGGTAAAGTTTTGGATTTTATCAACGTCATCATTCTTTGTAATATGTAGATCAGTTGTCTATATGTAATCAGTCACCCATCAGACCACACTGTGTTCTTAACATATCTCTAATATGACACACCAGTATAAACTGTCAGCAGAGTTGTATGGAAAATCCCTTTTTGCCAAGGGATTGTTCTTAAATGAAGACCAGAAAATATGCTTCTCATTCACTTTATTTTAGATCAGCATTTAAATGTTTTCTGGAGATTTCTCTCCTGAAGTCTAGAATAATCATGAATACCTCACTGATAACAGACATGATGACCTGACTGATAATAGACATAATAAAAACAGACATTTTAGTTTACTTGTGGTTGAAATCTTTATTACTGAGCATCATGGTTCAAGAAGGGTGTTGACAGCTTGGAAAGAGTTCAGGAAAGATCAGCAAGGATGATAAAGGACTACAAGGGAAATCACATTTAAAGGGATGACCCAAGTTGAAAGATTTAGGAGAGTGCTTACAACCTGGAAGTATTTATAAAGGGAGGGAGGGAGGGAGGGAATATCTGAGGATTAGAGAAAGAGAAATGGTCGGAAACCATGAATTAGAACCAGGATGGCATAGTAATGGCATACAGATGGTTTAGGCTCTTTTTGTAGCAGGAACTCCTAGGACCAAACTGGAATAACAAGCTTGGCTTATATGGTAACTATTTGTTTGGGTCTAATTCCAGGGGAAAACATAGTGAAGGATATAAATATATCAAAATTGAAGATAGATGGGCTCCTTAACATATCTACCTGTCTATCTCCAATTTTGATATATTTCCTTCACTATGTTTTCCCCTGGAATTAAACACAAACAAACGATGACCATATAAGCCAAGCTTGTTATTCCAGTTTGGTCCTTGCATCTGTTAAACACTTTTATTATGCTGTATTCTAATTTGCTGCTGACCCTCTGGCTATATGTATGGACTGGTAACTTCCATTTCAATGTATCTGAAAAAATGTGCACACATACGAAAGCTTATAACTTGAATAACTTGTCTTAAAGGTGCCCCACTGGACTCGAACTCTGTTCTGCTGCTTCAGATCAACATGGCTACCCACCTGAATCTCTCAGGATGGCATAGTAGTTAGAGTTTTGGACTAAGAGTGGGAAGACCCAGATTCAAATTCCCATTCTGCCATAAAGTTTACTAGACATGCAATCCTAACCAGAATCCTACTCAAGTCTACTCAATGTGGCTTACTTCCAGTAAAGTGTTCTTAGGATTGCTCAGCAAGCACCCTAGGAACAGTCACTCTCTCTCAGTCTAACCTGCTTCACAGGGTTGTTATAACGATAAAATATGCAGAGGAGAACCATGTACACCTTCACAGTGACATGGAGGAAGAAACAGATAGAAATGTAATATACGTATTTATTACATTTGTACCCCACTCTTTCCCATGGAATTAGAGTATCGTATATTCAGATCTTTTAGTTGCTAAAAAGACTTTGGGATGAGTTAGGTAGAAGGAAAATGATTTTCCCAACATGGTTCATGTGGGATTTGAACTCAGTATTTCTATGATCTTCCAAAAGCTGATTAAAAAGTATTTTTAAAAGAAAAAAACTTTCCAACCATTATGTATAAAGATTTACATGCACATTTTATATATCATTGTTTTCCACAATATCAAGGCAGGTATCCGTTCAGAATAATAACTAGTGCATGACCTTGTATGTAGTACAGCCAGGAAATTCTAAGATTGTCTGGCAGCCAGGTGTTCTAGCTCTTTAGCACTGGTGAGCTAGACTTGTTTTTAAGGCAAGAGATGTTTCAGAGGTGCTTTGCCATTGTCTCCCTCTGCGTCATGACCCTGGTATTCCTTGGAGGTCACCCATCCAATACTAGCCAGGGCTGACCCTGCTTAGCTTCTGAGATATGATGAGATATGGCTAGCCTGGGCTGGCAAGGAAATGAAAGGGAGGAATGGAGATAGACACAGGCAAGGCAGCAGGTGGCACAAGCAGGTGGATGGAAAGAGTAGTAGGGTGGCTTGGGGGTTAAATTGAGTTAGCTGAGCAGGGAGAAGAATGTTAGGGATCAGTTAGGCTCAGGCTTCCCAAGTACTTACCGTGATTCGGCGGGGGACAAAGACGTCTTCGCAGGATCATTCCTGCAGGGACAACAGGAATGCTCTGGTACCATCGAGTTTTCAGCCCCATTGCCAGAGCGTCGCCCAGCATCACTTCCTGGCGACAGCATGCTGTGTTACAGGGAGGAATGGTCCGGCCAGGGAGCATGTTTTCCCCGCCGGATTGCGGTAAGTACTTGGGAACCCTAACAGTACAGTAATGTGGATCTGACACTGAGACAATTGCTGGACTGAAAGGAAGATAGGATAAATTAGGCAAATGAATATGCATTCTGTGGGGTGCACACAAAAGAGAAAATCCAAGTTTGACAATTGAATGTATTCATTTTACTCTTTTCATTGACTTTCAGCATGGAGATGTGTGACCAGAGAATCAATATTACCATGTGTCCTTTATGTGACAGAACATGCAGCTACTGGAAAATGAGCTCTGCTTGTGCCACAGCTCGGGCAAGCCATCTGTTTGATAACCCAGCAACTGTCTTCTTCTCTGTCTTCATGGCTCTGTGGGGTAAGGAGTCTGTGCGACTTATATCAGGGTTTGTTTGGTAGAGTTTTTAAATTTGCTTACATGCAGAAGGAAATAAGCAAAGGATAAATCAATACTTTTACAGTTCAACAGTTAATTATCTATAGTCCCTTTTTTCCTTTCCCATAAAGCTGTCAGCCTTATATTTATGTTCTGAACTGAAGGTTAAAATACAGAAAGCTGCTTGAATGAATATAAAATGAAGTATTTGTCATAAAACTGCTGCATGGCATGTATAGATAGTATTAAAGGGACTGCATAGCTTGCCAGCAAAATCTATTTGTAGACTTGGCCTTCAAATTAGACCACTACAAGAAAGATTTATTGGGGTTTTTTTCTCTTCAAGAAATAGTCTCAGAGTAAAGCAAGGCTGAATCATGACCCTGCTTCTAAGTGCATTAGCATAATCAGTATTGCTGTTCCTGCTTCTAAAGGTGTTGATTTGTTTTTGAGGCATCCAACATTTGCAAAGACTGGTCCCAAATCAGCATCCCCTGTAACGCCACAAAATTCCTCTGGAAAATAAATTGTCTGAAGGTCAGGTGTTCTGAGACCAGCTACATTTTTTGTTTTGAGAAGGAAAACAGTGTGAAGAAAACTAACCTACTATCCCTACTACACAGATACACTTCCAACTACTGTTACAAAAGGTCTGGTAATTGAGCATGCACTCTCCAAAAACAGAATATAGGAAGGGAAAACTGTCTTCACATACTTCTGATAGTCTTATTGCATGACAACATTTTCTCTCTTTCTTATCTAAGGATAAGATAACTAAAGATACAAATATAAGCAATCCAAGAACTCTTAATTATTTTCAAACAAAAGCCAACTGACTCCAAAGGTGTTTCCTCGGGCCTCATTCACACACTTCACTCTGGGGTGACAATTTTTCCTAGTTCATGATTAGTGGCTTCTTCTGTGTAGAAATCTCAACATTTTCCTCACATGGGCTGTTTCATATAAATGATTCTCCAGAAGAGATCACAAGGTCATTGCACTCAGCTGCTGGAACCTCAGCTTCAATTGTGTCAATCAGGTCTGAGACCTCCTTCATATATGCCTTATTTTAAACAGAGGTATATGTAAGGGGGAAATAGTGCCATCCTCTGTTTTGCCACATGTACTTGTTCAGAAACCACCATATGCCACAGCTCACTACAATTTGTCTTTTTCCCAGAATTAATATATTATATAGTCATGGCAAAGGAGAAAGCTATAATTTCAGAACAGGCAATTGCCATGCAATTTGTTCCAAGCTCAGTGACTCATACCTGCTCCTGTGTCCTTGAGGAGGAAACCATATGTTCAGATTAGCACTCTGCTGGGTGCCGGACCAAAGACAGAGGCTTGAATAGACAGAAGGAAAGTCAATCCCAACTACAGCAGATTAGCACTTCACTTTTAAAAGTGTACAAAGACACACTTTTCTGGGGGGCGTTGTAGCTTTCACATACATGTACACCAAGAAAAATAAGTATGTGTCTCTTATTCATAACTGTACACAAGTGCCTGTCTTTTCCGTCTACATCTACTTAGGAAAAAATGTGTGAAGCAGCCCTCTCTTGCCATTTACAGGCTTCTGTCTCATATGTTTGGATATACCAGGCATGTTGTGCAGCTCCTGGCAGGGTGGCTGAGGAAGTTCCCCTCCCTGGGTAGGCTTGAGGTAGCGGGGCAGAGAAAGAAAGTAACTTGCACTTTAAATGTGTTCTCAAAGCCGCCCGCCCCCCGCTGGCTGGTTTGGAGAAGGCATTTGCCTCTTTAAATACTTTCGCCAAGCCAGCCAACCAGCCAGGAGGGCGGGGGCTGGAGAATGCATTTTTTAAAACTTCCTTCCTTCCTTCCTTCCTTCCTTCCTTCCCCCTCTCTCCCTCAACCAACTGTTTGCTTGCTTTGATTTCTCTCTCTCTCTGTTTATCTCTTTCTTTCCTCCTCTCTCTTAGACAAATAAATATCATTAGCAAACAAATAAATATCATTGGACAATGATAAAGAGATCCAGGGAAACTGACCTCTGTCACCTGGACAACAGTTGTAATTCTGGGTGATCTCTAGCACTCACCTGGAAACTGGCAATAGTAGTTCCTGTGGAGAAAATGGCTGGTTTGGAGGGTGGAGTCTATGGCATTATACCAGTCTGAAGTTCCTCCCCTCCTCAAATCTGACCCTTCCCAGGCTCTACCCCTCAAATGTCCAGGAATTTCCCAACCAAGAGCTGGCAACCTTATTTCTTTTCCACCCAGCAGCCAATCTACTTTTATCTGTCTCTCTGTCTTCAGCTTTCCATCTGCATCCTCCTTCTCCTCCACAGCCTTGACCTAGGAAAATTATAGTCTTTCTCCACACTGGGGACCAAAGCAACTTACATTATTTTCTCCTCCTTTTTATCTGCACAACAACCCTGTGAGGTTGGTTAGCCAGAAAGTATGTGACTGGTCCAAAATCAGCTTCCATTGCAAGATGGGGATCAGAACTTGGGTCTTGCAGACCATACTTTGAAGTTCTAACTGCTGCATTACACTGGCTTTCGTGGGCCCCGGAGCATTAGGCACGCTAGAGAGACGGAAGATAGGCGGATTTTCCGGGCGCAATCTCACCGCCACATCTGGGAAGCGTAGAGCTCCCGTGGCTCACCTGAGGCTTCACTCCGAAGATGCGCTGTAAAAAACTAGTACCTCCGAGGTACTAGTTTCCGAAAACCGCGGGGCAAGGGCGGGCGTCAGATCACATTTCTGGTGTTAGCTCGTGGCATCCGGCGCCCGCCCATGTCCCGTCGTGAAAAGTGGGTTTTTTTGTCAAGTCTCCATGGGTGCGCACAAGCACCCAACGGCACATGCGAACACTTGGGTTAAAAAAAACAACACAACCCCTGCGGCGCCGCTTCTTTGCCGCGCTGCAGGAGTGGCGTATGATCGGCACCTCCCCCCAACCACGGGGCGTCAGCAGGATGTCGGGCGGGACGTTTGATCTGGCTGCCACGCGGTAGTTCGCTCCGGGGGAAACAGCCATGCCTCCCCCCCCCCACCGCGATATCCGGCCCATGTGACCGAGGCCATAGAGTAACTGATGTTGAAGAATAGCAAGCAGCTAGACCTAGTTGAGTCATGCAAGACAGGTGGTATCAAGTCACCCAGAGGGTGCTGCCAGTCCTAAGGTTGCCAACCTCCAGGTGGAACCTGGACATCCCCCAGAATTACAACTGAATTATATACAGCAGAGATCTGTCTCCCTGGAAAAAATGACTGCTTTGGAGGCTGGACTCTGTGGCATTATATCCAGCTGAGGCCTCTCCCTTCCCCAAACCCAGACCTCCTTAGACTCCACCACCAAATCTTAGGAATTTCCTATTCTGGCACTGGCAACCCTTAGGCCTGACCCTAAGAATCCCTCCCTGAAAGGCCAAAATAGGCCTGGAAAGGGCCCTTCCCCCTTCCCCTGCCTTTTACTGACAGAACCAGTTAAAAGCCTCTCCCACACCGAGAAAGTTTTAAGAGGACAGTGGAGCCTGCAGCAAAAGAGGAAGGAATCCTGCAGGAGGAATCCTCCCCAATCCCAGCTCCAGTTTTGCTTTTGCTTCCTCTTCTCACTGTCACTCTGTTACTCTCTCTCTCCGGGCCCACCAATTCTCCCCCCAACCCCCCAGCACCAACGGCGAGGCCCACGCGGCTCCCAGCCACCAGGCCCTATCCAGGGAAACTGATCTCTTTCACTTGGACAATAGTTGTAATTCTGGGTGATCTCCAGCCCTCCCCTGGAGGCTGGCAATGGTAATTCTTGTGGAGCAAATGGCTGGTTTGGAGGGTGGAGTATATGGCATTATACTGGTCTGTAGTTCCTCCCCTCCTCCAATCCCACCCTCCCCAGGCTCCACTCCTCAAATGTCCAGGAATTTCCCAACCTGGAGTTGGCAACACAATTACGTTCCCACCCAACAGCCAAACTACCTTTATCTGCCTCTCTGTCCTCAGCTTTCCATCTCCACAACCCTCTCACACAGCCTCTACCTAGGAAAATTACAGTCTTTCTCCACAGTGGAGACCAAAGCAGCTTACATTATTCTCTCCTCCTTTTTATCTGCACAACAACCTTGTTAGATTGGTTAGGCTGAAAGTATGTGACTGGACCAAAATCATCCAGTCAGCTTCCACTGCAAGATGGGGATCTGAACCTGGATCTCGCACACCCTAATCTGAAGCTCTAACTGTTACATCACACTGGCTGTCATAGGGTGGTTGTTCATGAACAGTAGCAAGCAGCTGGACCTACTTGAATCATGCAAATCAGGTGGTATCAAGTCACCCAGAGGGTGCTGCCTAGGGATGCCAGCCTCCAGGTGGGATCTGGGGATCCCCTGGAATTACTGCTCATCTCCAGACTAGAGATAACTTCCCATGGAGAAAATGGATGCTTCGGAGGGTGGACTCTATGGCATTGTACCTCACTGAGGTCCCTGTCCTCCCCAGGCTCCACCCGCAAATCTCCAGGAGTTTCCCAGCCTGGATCTGGCAACCTTACCCCCCCATCCCCTGCCACTGGCTGGGGGGGGGGCCTGGCAACCCTAGACTACTGCCAGTCCTAGGGTTGCCAACCTCTAAGTAGGGCCTGGAGACACAGACACACACACACACACACCCGAATTACAACTGAACTCAAGACAGCAGAGATCTGTCTCCCTGGAGAAAATGGCTGCTTTGGAGGGTGGTCTTTTATTTATTTATTTATTTAAACATTTATACCCCGCCCTCCCCGCAAGTGGGCTCAGGGCGGCTTACAAGGGGCATATGCACCCAGCTGAGGCTTCTCCCTTCCCAAAACCCAGCCCTCCTTACAGTCCATCTCAAAACCTCTAGAAATTCCCCAGCCTGGCACTGGCAACCCTTGTAAGGCCTGGCCCCAAGGTTCCCTCCCTCCCTCAAAGACCAAAATAGGCCAGGAAAGGGCCCTTCCCCCACCCTTTTACTGACAAAGCCAGTTAGAAGCCCCCCCCCCACTGCCCCAAACGTTCTAATCTCTCACCATGGATGCTTGGAGTTAGATCCCTGCAGAGGCCATGTCAAAAGGTATTGGGGGGAATTCAAGCCTCCCTGAAGGGATTTTTTAAACTTTTTTGGATTTTTCTGCAGACACAGGAAGTTTCCTGACTATGTAGGGAGAGCTTTGAAAGCTGTTGGGGGAGAATGAGCCCTCTGTTGGCAGAAATAAGTATCCGCACAAAAAGCTCTTCTGGGAATTAGAATATAGATTTATTTCCATAATGTTTCTGAACTTGGATATTGAGTTGCATATTCCAGTTGTGCGGCAGTTCCTCAGTTATAGATTTATGATCAGGTCTTAGAAAGACATTATAATGGCTTGTGAGCTTTTAGTGGTGACTCTGCAAAAGTGGGGGGGGAGAGAAAATAGTATGTCAGGGAGGTCCAAAGCTGCAAGTGCATCTCGGCTAAACTTGGTATGAGGGCAAAAGATTAATTGCCAATACTGCCAATAACTTTAGGGGGGAGATAGTATTCTTGTTGTAAGTCTCTAAAAGACTTAATAACCTCACCATTGTTTAACAGCTGTGTTAATGAAATGATACCAGATTTGGCCCATGTTAGCCATATGAAAGATTGGCCTGCAATTTTAATATTAGGGTTGCCCCACTTTGTCAGTTGTACCTGTGTAAATAGGTCAGATTTCTGTGCTAACCCAATTTCTTTTTAGATTCTTCTGGTAGGTTTAATTGTGGGGCAGTATGCATTTTGCTCACCTAGATGGCGTGAGCCCAAAGCATCTCAGTCAGAGATAGAAGGAGATAAAGCTTTTTCTATTTGAGCCCATATAAGGTAAACGGAATTTGGAGGGGACTCTTGCCAGTTATTTTGCTGCTGCTATTAGAAAAGCCATATAATAGGCCCTTAAACAAGTTCAATGGTATATTGTCTGCTAACAGAGGATTCATTCCATGTATCTGAGGAAGCAGGCTCTGGTCTTTGAAAATTTATGTGGGGTCCCATTTATATCTTTAAATTCTCAAACTCCGTATGTTTTTGGATTGGTTTCAGTGTTGTTTATTGTTGTTAGTATAATGTAGGATATTACTGCACTACATTTTTATGAGTGTCATGAATGGCTACTAGGCACAACAATCCAGAGGTAGTAAATCTTTGACTCCTCTGGAGCAACTGGTTGACCACTGTGTGAAATAGGATGCTGGGCTGGATGGACCAATATTCTTATCCAACAGGGCACCTGTTACAGTCTGCAGTAGTAACAAATAACAGAAGGGCTCAGGCAATCTGCATGTGGTACAGGCTATGTTATCTGAGAAAGTTTTACCATCTAGGTGCTCTTCCCATACTTCCTCCATCTCCCTTCAGTGTTGCTGCATGGTGGTTCATATTGTTAGGGGATATAGTATAATTCAGGCCTCGACAAATTTTCTTTGGACCTAGGAATCAGTCCAAAAATTGAGGAGCCCAGAGTCATCCATACCAAATACAGTTTTTTCTCTATCGTAATAAGCAAGTTTAATGTTTCCTGTAAATTATGAATGGGGTGGCCAACTCGCTTGGAGAAAAATGTCTCTTGAATAGAGGATTAATGAGACATTATTTATCAGGTGATACTGATGCATGTTGGTCAGCTGCCAAGAAAATCAGAAATAAGTCAAGCATGTGAACAAGCCCCAAGTCTGAATGGATCTGGGAAGTTATATTAGCAAAGGAGTATTGAAAAACATGTCACCTAACAGCCAAATACCTTTTTGTGACTGCCTTTTAGGAGTCAATGACCTAAATATTGTAACCAGTTGACCTAGATGCAATTTAACAGATGCAATGGTGGCAGAGAAGTAAACATCCTTCACAGCTATCACCACCACCTCATAGGTCTCCAAATAATCTCTGTAGCATGCTGTACCAGGTACAACATGAGAATTCCACCAACAATGCTCTGCTTGTCTTCCCAGTCTCTTTAGCTTCCTCAGACCTGAGAAATATGGGGATGTAACCCTCCTAGAGATGGTGAGAGGACACCGTGAAGCAACTGTGTCAGTAACCTGCTGGAGCCTTTCATTTTAGCCCCTACCAAGGAGTTGCTTCTGGCCAATGTGGTTGTGCTTCTAGTTTCCCCCACTTGTATCATGCCAATATTTGGAAGGATACATCTCTTCATCACAGACGTTTTCCAGAAGACTCTGGTGCAGTGTTTTGCAACTTTCCTCTGAAACCAAGAGTGCTAAAAATATTTCCTCATGTTGGTTTTTTTTTGTTTCTTTAATGGAAACCGAGATTCTCAAGATTAGGCATTTCCCACATTTTACATCTTTTCTTCAGAACTGTGTACTAAAAATATTTCTTCATACTGTTTCTTTTAATGAAAGCTGAGATTCTCAGGATTAAGCATTTTCTACCAGATTTTGTGTCTTGACATAAATATACTTCAACATTTTGACCCCTTTCCTCCTCCCTTGCCCTCCTTATCTGAGTGACAGCAAAGGGAATTCTCTCAAAGCTCTACATGTTTGGTTTTCACTTTATATTGTTTGGGGGGTTGTTTTGGGGTGAAGGACATTTCAGACTTGTTTTTTTGTTAATGCACTAAGTATGCTCATGCTAGTCAATGTCTGACTTCCCTGACCTCCCAAAATAAGTCCATGGGTCCATTCGCATGTACATAGTGTTAAGTGAATTATTTCTATCTTGCATAGAAGGGGACCAGAATACCTCTCTGGTCATGTCGTTTCAAAGTATTTTAAACATGGCGGTTTGACCACATACCAGACATTGACTTGGATCCTGTGGCAAATCTACACTGATGGAAGGGGTTTCTGTCAGCAGGATGGAGTTTACTCCCCTCCTGGTGCGGTGTAAAACGATGCCCCAAATTCTGCTTCTGAAGAACATCGGAACGTAGCACTGTGCTGCAGAAAGGGGAATTGTTGAAAATTGGCCCCTTCTATTAGAGGGAAATTTTCCCACATGATTTAAACCAGCTTAAGGTTGTACAAGGAGAAAGTCGTTTTCAAGTTACATGCATAACTAAAATGCCAGTTCCAGCAGCCCAACTAACTAAATTACATTTTGTATTCTAGGCATGAAAATCCTAGTCCTCATTACCACCACACATTTCCTTTCCCTAATCCTTTGAATTTGTTTCTCATATTTCACTGTGGCAAATTCACATCCTCAGGGCTAAAGATACCTCTTCATATGCATGTTGCTTTAGACTGCCTTGTGTTGAAAATAGTTTGTTTTCTAGTTCTGCTTAGAAAAATAAAACCCTGCTTCACAGGATTGCTGTGAAGATCAAAATGAAGGGGAACCCATGTAGTCCATCCTTGGTCCTTGGGAAAACAGCCTTCTAAAGATGTACAGTGTCTTGGGTAAGGATGAAATTGGCCTTGGAGGGTATATTTGCATCCTCCCAAGCAATTTCCCCCCACACAACCCTCCTCCCATAAGCTGTGAAAAATGAGCCTCCCTCCGAGGTCTCACAAGCTGAATGCCTCCAGTACCACCACCACCACCACCCTTAAGCAACAGGCTGGCTGCTTGCCTTGCTTCAATGGCTGCCAGTGCTGGCTGGTTCAGAGCTTATGGCCTGTTCTTTGATCTCTGTTGCCAGGTTTGGGGGCTTTAAAAAAAACTGTGCATGTATCAAGGTCCTCCTTTACCTACCCTGACTCTTTCCATGGCCCATTTTAGCATGCAGCACATTTGTATGCAGAACACACCTTTACTAATCAGGAAAGTGATACTTACATTTTTGTAAACTAATACTGTAAAAAGGGTTTCCAGCAGCAGCGTGGGGGGGAGAAGTCTCCTTTATTTCCCAGAATTCTAAACATGTGCTCTACATTCAACAGGTGTGGAGAGCACCAACAAGCTCTCAGAGTACCAGACAGAATGTGAAGAGAGCTATATTGAGGATCATTATGTTACATATAAGCATGATGTCAATTTACAAACCCCATTTCAGGTTTAAAACCTAGGAGATATGAAACAGATTAGTAGAACTGAGTAAAACATATATAGAAACAGTGCGTGCTAAAAACAGTTGGCAAACTCCCATTGTTGCTACATAATTTAGATTTGCAGAGATCTTGCCTAGTTCTTCCCATTTTCCCTGTCTCCAGAGGTTTGGTGAAGACCACAGTACAGTTTGTTGATCACATCTGTTAACAGTCACTTCAGAACAATTCTCATGGGGTTACACTTTCTCAGTAAGCTTGCGTCTTTCCCAATTACTTATTTACTGTAGAGTGCTGGGCTGTTCCCAGTATTCAAATGCATGTCCCCAAGGCCTCAGTGGCTGGTAAATTGATATACACAAGCTGTATTTGTTGCAACTTGAGAGTTGTCATTGTGTTCTTCCTTTTGTACAGTTTTCATACCGAAAATGAAATGATGACTGGATTCTTTTCCAGCTACCAACATAAATCGCTTTGTCTTTTGTGTCTTTTTTTGTCCAATTAAGCCTGGATTTCAAGTGCTTTTATTGAATTGAAATCAGGCTGATATTATTAAAATGCTGTTAGAATGTTGTGTAACATATGGTGCATTGTAAAAATATTTCATAGTGTCCATGTTTAAGTTTTGGGGTGCAAGTATGTATGGGGTTGAAGACAGAGATTACAACCAATGGAAACATTTGCTTTGATCCCATGGAGTATTTCAGTGGACAGAGGAGGGAACAATTTTCTCTGATTCCCCACTTCCTCATGCTGCTCCTGGGAGGGGTCTCTTTCACCTTATCATAATAGTTTTTAAACACTTTCCTTGCATACCATCTTTTGCTCTGTCAATTTCTGGTAGTGACAGATTTCCCTCAGAGTCATGGTCCCCACACAATAGAGATTTGGGCTTCTTCAGACCTCCAGTGGCAGGAGATCGCTTAAAGGGGGCTTTTATGGCCAGTTGTTTGCAGGACACCTTCCCACCAGTAAGCTTGCAAGTCATTTGCTTCATTCAGGCCATCTTTCTACACTTAGTACACGCTATTGGACAAGGACTGTATTTACCTGTAACACATTTGTTGTAGACTTGACATTGTTGCACATATGCACTAGAACATGGGGTTTAGAGTTTTCAGCATGAGTGCAAATGTGGAATAGCTTTGAAATCTGCATGGAAATACTACTAAAAAGGACCAGGCTGCTCTTTAAAAAAAGCATATCCTGGTTTTGAGAAAATGACATTCTCTGGAGAGAGAGAGAAAAAGAAATTCTGAAATGCTAATACCATGTGGTTTTTATTTGATTTCCATTCTGTCCCAAGAGCTCAGGCCCCTTTATTAAACTCTTTGTATTCACAGCAACCCTGAGAGGTGAGTTGAGTAGAGAAGCTATGATAAGTGAAAGTATACTGAGTATCTTTGCTAGTTTTGTATCCTGTCCTTCCTCAGAGCAGCAGCATATTAATGTTGCATATTAACCTGGTTAAAGAGAATGATTTTGATATGGACACTTAGGCTGCAGTTCTATGCACACCCCATTGAACACTTTTATTTCTGAGGATATATGTATAGCGGTGCACTATTAGTGAGCTTTGTGGGTAAGTGAGGATTGGGATCTATTTATTTGATATATATCCACCATCCCCGCATAGCAGGCTCAGGGAAGGTTCCATCATACCAAGGATCAATGCAAATAACAGTTCAAACCAATTAAAATACTTCAAAATTAAAATACAACTTATACATTCTGGTACTCCAGAACAGATGAGGTCTATCACAAGTTGGGGTTCCAAATGGTTATTCATATCTGGGTTACTGGAAGGGAGGCCCAATAAGGTATGGATGCCTGCCACCTCAGCTAAAACCTAGTGGAAGAGCTCCGTCTTACAGGCCCTGCAGAACTTTAAAAGGTCCCACGGGGCCCTGATCTCATATGGGAGCTTGTTCCACCAGGTAGGGGGCAGGGCCAAGAATAGGGTTGCCAAATCGGGCCGGGGGGCGGGGAACCCCCCACTTCCGCGGCCCGATTTCCGCCGCAGGAGAATTCCGGCCCGGGGGGGAACCCCGCCCCCCAAGTTCCCCTCCGACGAGCTCAGCCACGCCCCCAACGTCAGCACGTCGCCCGTCACTTTAATAATTATTTAGCACCAACTGTGTTAATTATTGCTTTAGTATTGTAATACATTTAAAATAAAAAAACTGTGTTGCTGTAGGCCATGGATTTTCTTCTGCCTGGTTAAAAGAAATGTGGTGTGTGAATGAAGCTAAGTGAGATCATTGCAAAACATAACTGGTAGAATTAGCCTGCTTTGTTCTTCTTTTTAACTGCCCAGCTGCCACATTCATGGAGCACTGGAAGAGAAAACAGATGCGACTGAACTACAGATGGGATTTGACTGGGTTTGAAGAAGAGGAAGTAAGTTCATTTTTTCATATACTATTTCATTGGTTACTGGGTTTATAGATACCTTACAAATGGTGTTTAATTTATAGTATTAACCCTCTGGAGAGGAAAATCCTGCACATATATGGTTTCAGTGTTTGGAAAGGGTGTGTTCATAGGACATCTTGTTACCATGGAAGCATAATGTCAGAGCTTCAAATGAAGGCCACACCTAGTAGCCCTTAAAACATATATAGTTCAAAAAGGATTCCCTTGATGTGAGAGGCATATTAAGTGAGATTGTAAAAACTGTGCCTTGAGGTTAATTCTTCCATGTATGAGATGTTGGCAGGCCTGAATATTGTGCTTGTGGCATTTGTCCATACTCTCTTCAATATAGCGTATATCCAGCATGTTTCAGGACAGTGGCTAAAGGTGAAAGAGCTCCAGCCACCAAAACATGCAACATATTGGCACATTTGAGAAACAGAGAGTTCCAAGGAAATAGGTTATCATTCAACGCCTGCCTCTCTTAACAGTGTCTGTACAGCAACACTTAGGTCACTTTTTCTTCTGTGATAGGCCCAGTCCTTTGCACTGCACTCTGGTTGCCAAGTTCAGCTTGGGAAATTCCTAGAGATTTGGAGGTGGTTTTTTAGAGAGAGTGGATTCTGAAGAGTATAGGGAGCTCAGCAGACATGCGATTCCATAGAAGCTGCCCTTTCCTCCAGGAGAACTGAGATGTCTAGCTTGTAGATCAGTTGTAATTCTGGGAGAACTCCAGGTAGGGTTGCCAGACCCAGCCATCACCAATGTCATTTTTCTTTTCTTCCACTGGTCACTGGAGTGCCAGAGGGCAATGCCCACTGGAGGTGAGAGATCTCTCACCCCCAGTGTGTGTAAAGCAACCCTAACTCCAGGTGCTTCCTAGAAGCAGTGGGGTAAACCTCAGTGGGTGTCTTCTTTTGCTGCATTTTGGAAGGTATGGACAACTGTTTTATTTCAGAGAGCATTTGGCAGAGAGGGTAAACTGTTTTGGCTGATTTTGGCCACATTTTTAATCTGTGGGGTTTTTTTTAATAAACCTATGTGCTATTTGTTCCCAGCACTGCTTTAAAAGTGTGATGAGATTGATATCAAGCAGCTATTTATTTTTAGTAATGAACTTCCATTACTAAAATCATTTATGACTTAACTTTAGTGCAGGGTTCTCAACCTTTTTGAGCCTGGGGGCACCTTTGGAATTCTGACACAGGGTGGTGGGTACAAGCATGAAATGGCTGCAGCAGAAGGCAGAGCCAACCACAAAATGTCCAGGAACAAGGTCATACATAATAGAAACTTTTCAGCGTTTCAGTCAGAAGCTCTGTTTTGCAGGGTGCCATTTAAAATGAACGTATTGTTTTAAAAATATTTTCTTGCATACACACAGCTTATGTTAAGACATGCTGTAAAGATCCTTGTGCTGCTGGAGCAGCTTTTTAAAAATCTGCCAATCAGATCTCCAACGGCCAATCAGAAGCTTCACTAGGCAAAAGCCCCATCTAGCTTCACCCACTTTCTAAGAAAACTTGCCAGGTGCCAAGGCTGTCAGTGGGCCCCAGTACATATATTGGTACCATGTTGGGAACCCCTGCTTTAGCGAGTTACTAATTTATTTAAAAGATTTCTGTGCTGGCATTTGATATGGCTTTCAAAATATAGCTAAAATAAAATAAATCTGTAAAACCAACAACAATAGAAATTATGACCACAGGGGAAAAGCAGATCATTGTCCATTGCCAGAAGCCCCGGAAAATACAAGTGCCTTAACTTGGTGCCTAGTCAGAAGAAGGCAGCACAAGTTTAAAAGAATCAGATAGGGAATTCCATAGGTATGCTGCCACAACAGAAAATGTACAGTCTCTAGTGCTGTGGTGGCGAACCAGAAGTGCCAGAGGTGGCACTCAGAGTCCTCTCTGTGGGCACGTGCGCTGTCGCCCCAGCTGCCCGGGTGGCCCCCAATTGGGCAGTTTGAATGGATGGCGGGGGCCACGCAAGGCAGACATTGAGTCAGCAGGGGAAGAGAAGCCAGCTGCGCCCCATGACTCTCCTTCTCCTCCAAGGCAGCTCACCTTGATGAGCAGCACCAGCAGCAGCCTGCAGGAGGGAGTGCCTGCCCGAGTGAGTGCGCCTCTCTGCGTTCTGAGCCCTGCCTAGCAGGCATCTTGCCTCCTCCAAGCCTGCAAGCAAGTGTCCCTCTCCTCCTCCTCCATCCCGTCCTCCATCAGCGTTGTTGTATTCATCCCTGGGAGGGGGCTGGCCAGCCCAGCTTCTGCCGCCTTCCCACTGCCGCTCCCCTCCCTCCGTCCAGCATGCAGGACTCGATGTCAGGGGGCGAGAGCAGCTCCTCAGGGTGGGTGGGTGAAGACACAGGCATTGGCGTCATTATGGGAGTTGCAGGAGGTCTTCGGGCTTGGAGGGGGGTCGGGGGGGGCTTGCCATCGCCTCGGGTCTGCTGCTTGTTCCTGACTGCTGGCACGACCAGGTGGGCACCTGTTCTGATTCTTTCTCCTGGTTTTTCTGCCGGGGAAGGGGTGCCTTGGCGGGGGGAGGCAGGCTGATGGCATCCTGATGGGGGCTGCTGTCTGCCCTTGGCTGGGTTTGTACTAAAAGGAAGGACAGGATTGCCCATTGGACAATCCTGTACATTACAGTACAAGTAGAGTTGCAATAAAAACGTGGAATGGATTTTCCATTAGAGTCTCTGGGCCCAAATAGACTACTCTGGGAATTGAATGAGAGACCACGGAGTGGAATGAGATGGAGCTGATCTGGTGATAGCTATACACATTCCAGTAATATTTAAATGTAAAGTATTTCACTCTACAGTTTGCAGATCCAGTTGCACAGAACTTTCTCTATACACAGGGTCTCTCCTTCTACTCTGGGGCCTGTTATTCCAGGCCCATAAGCCTCCTGCTACTTCCAGGGACTGTCAATCCACCTTGGAGCCTGTTATTCCATTCCCAGAATACTCCCAGGAGCTGTCATTCCACTTAGTGGCATCCCATTCCAGTTCCAGAACACTCCTGACATATCTAGGGTCTGTCATTCGGGCTTGTCATTGCGGTCCCAGAATATCCCTGCTACTTGCAGTGACTATAATTCCACTTAGTGATCTCCCATTCCAGTTCCAGAACACTCCTACCACTCCCTAGGGCAGTCATTCCAGTCCAAGACCACTCCTGAAACTTCCAGGGGCTGTCATTCCACTCTG
>NW_015165832.1:2041627-2044306 GCF_001447785.1 Gekko japonicus | reverse complement strand
TGGAGCCCATGCAAGTCAATTGGCATTCCGGGCTCCCATTATTTCCAATGGGCCTTCAAGTATTGTTTCCAATGGGCAATCCTGTCCTTCCTTTTAGTATATCCCCTCGGCGGGACCTCCTTTGCCAGCCCGCCTCCTGGCCTCTTCCTGCTGGGACAAGCAGCTGCTGAATAATGGCCTCCATTAAGGCTCTAGACTTGATCTTTCCTGCTTACCCTGGTTAGATTTAGGAAATGTGGAAATGGAGCTATTGGAATTTCAAGAAAGCTCTATCTGGAAAAATAAATTCTATGACCTGTGTGAAACACTGGAGAAGATAGAAGGATTGCTTTCCTTACTTTGTTTGGATCATCTTATGCTTGTGAGCAGCTGTTTTCAGCTTTGAATTATATCAAATCTGACACCAGAAACAGACTGATGATCTGAGTGCTGCATGTGTTGCTCTCAAACTTACAAAGTATGAGCCAAGGTTAGACAAATTATCAGCATACATACAACAACAAAAATCACAATAATTGTTCAAATGTATCTTGGGACCACAATGACAAATGCAAACTTTTACCTTTCAATAAAAAGTTGTTTGTATTATTGAAAGCTCTGTTATTGTGTTTTTCTTTTAAGACAAAAGATGTTAATGTATGAGTTGTTTTTTCTAAACTAAAACCTCAGTATTCAGGTTAAATTAATTGCCGTGTTGGCACTTTGCGATAAATAAGTGGGGTTTGGGTTGCAGTTTGGGCACTCGGGCTCTAAAAGGTTCACCATCACTGCTCTAGTGCCTATCCATCTAACTTCAGAAGATGAGAAACCTAAGTGGGAACTTTGTGAAAGATCTGAGCAGTCAGGCACCCACAGTCCTCAAAATACTCCAGTCATGGGTCATTGAGGGCTTTAAAAGTAAGAGCCAGCACTTCGAGTTGAGCCTGGAAACATGTTGCCAGCCAGTAAATTGGTAAATATGCATATAATTAAAATGAATTAAAATGTTACACATTGACTTAACAGTGTAATCCTAAGAACACTTCCCTGGCAGTTAAACCCCACTGAAAAAAACTGGGTAGACCTGCTTACAAGTGCTCTCTGAGTTACCAGCCAAAAAGACAAATTAAGACTAAAGGCAAAAATGGCAAACCACAAGAAAGTTACTTGGTGAGGAGCATCCTCCCTCAAACAGCTGTCAGAGCAAAGAACTGCACAAGATTCAAGAGCTGGATGAAGCAATGAAAGAAATCTTGTAGATATCCCAGTGACTGTTTATTAGAGTCAGGAAACATTTATTGTCCTAACATGAAATCAAGGGTTTTCTCCTTTTCTGGGACATCATGGATTTACTATAAATAGTTCTTAGTACAAATTTATTTTTGGACAATTTTTATGGATGGGTTTTGCTCCTACTTTGAGTTGGAGTTAAACTACATCTTATGCAGAGTTCATTCAGGACAATTTCCCACAAGCTGCTACTTTGCGCTCGCTCTTCCCTTTGCCCCGATCCTACGTGCCAATTTCACACTATGTGCTGTGCGGCCGCATTTTGCCCCCAGCTTCGTGCGATTTTCCCCGTATCTACTCAATCCTCAAAAAACAGTGTGAAATTGACATGTAGGATCAGGACAAAGGGAAGAGCGAGCAAGGAGCAGCGGCTTGTGGGGAATCGGTCTATGTGTGGGTTCTTTTTTCCTTCTCAGCAAAAGCAGCTGCTTCAATCAAAAGAAAGCTGGGTGAGGGAGAATATTTAAGCCTTTCTTAGTGGCATGATTTTCTTCTCAGAATCATCCCCCCTCCCAGAAAACTGTTGCCTCCTTCACACACGGAAAAAAGATAAATTTGAAAACTGCTGCTCTACATCCACTTTTGATTCACTTCTGATTACAGCCTTAAGCAACTGGGGGAACATGTAGTGTAGCCCCTCCACTGTCACCTCCACAGTGTGGGAGCTACTGCAGCAAGCCTCCTTCCCACACCATTGCATTCACACCAGAGATTTGAACTCTCATGCAAAGGAGCCAGCGATACAGCTATTTATCATACCAATGTCACCCTTTTGAGAAACTGCTAGCAAATGTAGGAGCCATGTGGTTTCCAATGTATCAGAACAGCACAAGGCTATTTGTGTATAGGTACATTTCTTCACTATAAGCACTCTGTGTAAGTTGAACTGTATGGGGCTGATAAAGGGTGATTTCCCACAAGTACTGCTCCGTGCTCACTCCTCCCTTTTGCCCCAATGGTACGTGTCAATTTCACACAGGCTGCTGCGCGGCCGCATTTTGCCCCCAGCTTCATGCGATTTTCCCCGTGTCTACTCAATCCTCAAAAAACAGGAATGAGTAGACGCGGGGGAAATCGCATGAAGCTGGGGGCAAAATGCGGCCGCGCAGCAGCTTGTGTGAAATTGACACGTACCATTGGGGCAAAGAGAAGAGTGAGCGCGGAGCAGCGCTTTTGGGAAATCACCCAAAGTGAATGGGTAAGTAGTTACAGTATCTGTGGTCATTTCTGACACTATATATTCAAGAACCTGGAGCTGAAGAGCAGAGATGCGTCCAAAAGCTATAGGTCATGCTTTTCAGTAGAAAAATTGAATTAATTTTCTATGTTGGGAATTATATTGAACAGATTGTTATGGCAGAGTGACAGTGATTGTGCAGCTGCATTATTACCCTTTTTAATTATTATTAT
>NW_015165832.1:2033225-2041379 GCF_001447785.1 Gekko japonicus | reverse complement strand
AAGCTATAGGTCATGCTTTTCAGTAGAAAAATTGAATTAATTTTCTATGTTGGGAATTATATTGAACAGATTGTTATGGCAGAGTGACAGTGATTGTGCAGCTGCATTATTACCCTTTTATTATTATTTTATTATTATTATTATTATTATTATTATTATTATTAGTGTACATTCCAACATTTTCAACAAAGCATGTGGTTGCACATTATCATGTTTTTTATCATTATGGTATATCAAGAATAATGCCAAATTTTCTTTTTTAAAATGATTGTTTTATTTTGATGGGACGCTGCATTCTTCAGAGCTCGAGTCCTTCCTGCTACAATACTCCAGCAGAAAACACTTGCATGCAATTTTTCTTTTCCTTTTAAGAAACTTCACAACTGTTAACAGTTTGTGATTTTAAAAATATATTCTGAGTTTCCTTTTTAAAAATTGGTTTTGTGGATTCTGCTCCTCCAGCTCTAGACAGCATACTCCTCTTTTCCACCCACCATATTTTGGAAAAATTGGGAATATTTTGCTAAACTGGCAAGGATACAGAAGGGGTGTTTTCTGTCATCTGGAAGAGACTTCAGGAGCATCTAATTTCTAAGGCCCTGATCCTGTTGTGTGCTCATTGACATCCCATTGTGCTAATATAAACCTGAGTGCTGAGGTCTCACTTACTGGATTACAATCAGATATGCTAAGACAACTGTTCTTTTATTTTTGGCACCTTGTTGTTAGCTTACATGAAAGTGAAGAGGATTAACTGTATCCTTCTAGTGGCGAATACCTTAGAGGGTTATGTCAAGTGCAGTGATAGCGGCTTGTGACCTGAGATAACTGCTGTTAATGGAGTGTATTTTATATTTCATCTAACATGCTCCACTCCAGTTAATTTGGTCCACTGAGTAAAGTGTTTAAACATGCAATTAAATCCTGCTGACCATTGGAAGTAGGTAAATAGCATGGCTGAAAATCCTAAGGAACTGCTACAGTACAAGTTACACTGAAATGAGTGACGTATGTGCCAATACATAACCACGGGCTTTCTCATTCAGGTCTTGTATATATCAGAGGGTTGTGCTATAGGGAATCACATCCCATGTGCCTCATTTCTTAATTTTGTCATGGCTGTGGGCCTTCATACTGCTTAAATATTTAAAATCATATCTTTTTCCCCTGAATCTTTTTGTGATAAGGTGTTTTATTACATCCTCAATATAAATACAAAAACAGACAATTCCCCCAAAGATACAGCTGTGCATGAATAAAATAGTTGTATCCATTGCACAATTTTGCAACAGTGAAGTAACTTTAATTTTTTGTGTTTTTTGTGTTTTTTATGGTTTCCTGAAGGAGGCAGTCAAGGTTTGGATTTTTTTTTGTAAATTCTCTACCTTTTTATCTGTCTAATGGTGAAAGATACCTTTTGATCTCACCTCATTCTTTTTTCCTGGCATCTGGTTTCCTTTAGAGCTTCCACTGCAATGATTGTTTCTTCTTTTATGTATCCCAGTGATGGGACTTTTTCATATCCATTCTCATGTCCATCTAATGCATTTTTGAAGGTACTTTCCGAATCTTTGGCTGTCCTGTTCCTTCAACTTCTTATTGTTTTCCATATCTTTTTTGAGTGTGTCTGGATAATCTGAAATGCAGTCTTTTGAGAAAACAGATCAGGGTAGTTTATAGGAGGAATGTCTTAGATATCAACAAACTTGATATTTCAACTGAGGTTAACTTATTGGGTCCCCAAGAATTATGGTTGGTGTTTTCTGTTTTCAAATTAGCCCACATACAAAGCTTTACAAATGAGCTGCCTCTGCAGTGCCCAAAATAAAACATTTGGGTTTAAAATGTTGCAGGGTTCCACCTACTCTGATTGTAGTGGCCATGATCCTGCCTTCTCCCTACACAGTGTGATGCAGCTGCTATGTTATGTTGGAGTCTGAAGCAGCAACCGTAGGATAGTTATGCTGACAGCAACTACTACATTAGCAAAATACCAGGGGTATCACAATTGGCACAAGGGCATTGGATGATAGCTTTAGCCATTTAGCTGCATTAGGACAGACTGGCATTTGAAACACATTTTAATGACTTATTGCAAGTTTAAATCAAATCAGAGCAGAAAGTTAATATATATTTTATTCTTCTACCTTTGTACTGGTAGACAATGGGTTTCACGACTCATTTGAGTATATGACATTTGCAGGATCACCCAAGGGCTGAGTATGAAGCTAAAGTTTTAGAAAAGTCACTAAGAAAAGAATACAGAAATAAAGAGGTAAGTTAACAATTTTTTTATTTATAGTGAAGAGATTTCTATTTATAATAGTGTCATACCATAACACACACATTTTCTGTGACCATTCCTTAATCTAATGTACACTGAAATGAAAGGTAGAAGTACAAAGGACAGTTAGAAATAGGTTTGGAGATGTGAGGAGCTACAATAAAGGATACTTAATCGGTGCGAAAGTAGTTCCTTTGGTATCATACCAGTGTGGGGGTTTTTCACAAGCACAGTGACTAATGTTAACAGCTGCAGGCTTCCAGTAATTTCTTACATGTTTACTCAAAAAAAAGTATCACTGAGTTCAGGAGAGCCTACTTCCAAGTAAGTGCATAATATAGGCATTTCCAGAGCAATAACATAAGTCATTTATTCAAAGCCCATACAGCTGTAGAAACCTTATAGAAATGGCATCATGTATCTGTATAGAAACAGTTTAAAAGAAACTCAAACCACTGTTTCCCAAAACTTGTGATAGCTGAGGCACATTTGTTTTGTGAATTACTGTAGGAAACACACTTTAGTCTTACTCCCAAATTAGTAAGAACGGTGTGTCCCCTGGTTTTCTGCCTGATTGGAGGAACAGTAACAAAAGCATTTATTTATTTATTTATTTATTTATTTATTTATTTATTTATTTATTTATTTATTTATTTATTTATTTATTTATTTATTTATTTATTTATTTATTTATTTATTTATTTATTTATTTATTTATTTATTTATTTATTTATTTATTTATTTATTTATTTATTTATTTATTTATTTATTTATTTATTTATTCAATGTATACCCCGCCCTCCCCATGAACGGGCTCAGGGCAGCTTACAGCAGCGGCCCAATTGCCAATAAAACTGATAAATAAAACTGCCATGTGTAAGAATTAACATGATATCAATATGCAAACAGGTTATTATATGTTCATATTTCATATAGTTTCATTATCACAATGAACACTAGAATTTCATGTGAATTAGTGTCACAGAAGTGCCTTTCCTCTCAGAATTTTGTAATGTGAACATCTGTGGGATAACTAATCAGAGAATAGAGAGGTTAAGTATAATACCAAGGACCAATCTACACATTGTACAGGAGACCCATGCTTGCCCTTGCAAATGTACTGCTGTTTGCATCGCAGTAGTTACCTGTACCATTTCCCATCAGGACAAACAGCAGTGTGTGTGTTTCCACTAGGAAACCATTGCATTATACTCCCTTTCATTCTGTCATTGCTGCTCCAATCACATTGGCAAGTTCTTACCAATTGTAATACAATTTAAGTAAGGCCATCAATCATGGATCCTCAAATACCAGTTGGCAATGCTGCTAGTGTGCCCTATGCTTTGGATGCAGTAGCTATGAAAGAGTCTGTTAGAGAGAAAGAACGAGGGAGACAGAACATGAATTCATGAGTGTTTCTGTTTCCAGGGATCTTTGTATGCTTTTACAAAATGCCCTGCATGTCAGTAGATTGTGAGTTAAAAAGAAGATTGGGGGGGGGGGGCTTCTCTTCTTTTGGTACATTCCATGCTGTTGTTTTTCCTCATTCTGGAAGGGCCAGAAATGGAGTAATGAAGAAAGGGTAGGTCAAGAGTCACACAGATACAGAACTAGAACATAATAAATCAAGTCCATTTCAATAAATAATGCAGATTTCATTTGGTAGAGATGAAGTCAAACAAAAGGGTTAGAGCTGAAGTAAAACAAAAATAAAAGCAAGATTAGTCTGGAAGCAAAGATTTCTGGCAAGCTAGAATCTGGAAGGACAGGTAGAGCTGGATGGAAGGGATTCAGAGCCAGAACTGTGCATCTTACAAAGACAATACAGCCTCTGTTTCCCTGAATACTGTAGCCCCAAAAACAAACTACTACTATAAATGTGTGCTTGAAACCTGAATGCCTTTTGACTTGCATTGATTTTGGTTCACAAAAAAACTGACATGGCAAACTTAAGTCGCGAGGCTGCAGGTAACACACAAGAAGTAAGCATTTTGAAAAATGGACTTGCAGCCACTGTCATACCTGGAGACTACCCAACTTCTTGTATCTGTTCAATAGATTTTGCTGTTAACTCTCCCCCAAGTATTCTGTCTGAGCCAGTTCACACATTATAAGTTAAGGATACACTAAAAATGTGAATGCATCAAATGAGTATCATAGAAGTATAATGATCAGGGAGCTGCGATTTGGTGCAGCAACTGTCTGCATAATGTGTGAAACGGCCCATGCTGTCTTGGGGAGGCTATGTTTGTACAGCTGCCTTGTGGATCTACATTCTAGCTAATAAGTTTTCATCCCCCTCTTTCCAGTGTCCAGTCGAATGAAGCCTGTTGGGTACATACCAGTCTTAGTCTGGTCTATTCTGGCAGTTTCCTGTTTGGCTTTAGCTTCACTTGCTTCATTCTCTGTTCACTTGCTTTATTTTCCAGGTTAGAATGTTTTACCATTTTCAGTAGTTTTGTGTTGATCTGGTTTTGTGGGTGGTATGTCATAAGTCAGTATTGCAAATCAAGAGTCCTGTTTTGCATCTGGAGATTTTCCAAACATTGTTATGTTATCAGCAATTAAACGCCCAGAGGGGACAGATGTTGGCCTGTTGCATTGCGCTTGAGTCTGTCCTATGAAACCACACTACTGCTACAGCTTGGATCAGCAAGTCGAATGAAGCCTGTTGGGTACATACCAGTCTTAGTCTGGTCTATTCTGGCAGTTTCCTGTTTGGCTTTAGCTTCACTTGCTTCATTCTCTGTTCACTTGCTTTATTTTCCAGGTTAGAATGTTTTACCATTTTCAGTAGTTTTGTGTTGATCTGGTTTTGTGGGTGGTATGTCATAAGTCAGTATTGCAAATCAAGAGTCCTGTTTTGCATCTGGAGATTTTCCAAACATTGTTACGTTATCAGCAATTAAACGCCCAGAAGGGGACAGATGTTGGCCCGTTGCATTGAGCTTGAGTCACAGTCTGTCCTATGAAGCCACACTACTGCTACAGCTTGGATCAGCATTGAATTCTATGCTGTGCTGGAAACAGCCACTACCAGATATAGAATTTCATCCGTATACCAAGCTGTTACATGGCACAGACAAAGCCTGTTGGGGACAAAATGGGCATTAGTCACTTAAACAGAAAGGCTTTTCTGTTATCATGGAGCCAGTGGTGCAAACTCACTAATTAAATATTCTGGTGGCTAGACTTTAGAATTGATATAGTTGTCCCTATTTTTCATGCATAAAATGCCACTACTGTGGAACTGAGGATCAATGAGCAAGCATGCATTTTGACAGGAGACTTTCACATGGAAGATTCTTCCCATTTCAGTCACCTGGCCGGTTTTCACATAATGTTGTCTTGCATTCCTGATAATATATTCCTGCTAATATAAAAAGCAGCCCATTCTTTTTTTGCCAGAAAGCCAACTTTATTTTAAACCTATTAAAAAGTGAGTCTCTAGCAGGATGCTATCGACATGTGTGTATGTGTGTGTGTGTGCGAGAGAGAGAGAGAGAGAGAACACCTTGTGTTTGATTGAAAGGAAATACCCCCCTCGCTTTCCATCTTTTGTTGCTGCCATATAACTACTAGGAAATTTATCTATACACACACTACCTGGCTATTGCCCAACACTTCAAATGCTTTTTTAAAACAAAAATACTCAGAAACAGTGCATTTGCAGGAGTTCTGTGAATTGCAGTCTATTTCACTGTATCTGAGGAAGTGTGCTTTGCACACGAAAGCTTATACCTTGAATAAAACTTTTTTTTTAATCTCCCTGAGGGGAATTTTTAATTGGTTTTTTCACAAGACTACAAACTATAACTGAAAATAAGGGAAGGGAAACTACATCTAGGGAGAAAGAAAAGACACCCACTAATGGGAGATCAATACATCAGCTTATCTCAATGTTAATCTAAAATGCTGGTAATACATTGAACATAGTCAGTTATGCTAGGTTATTTATCTTTTAACCATCCATTTATCTGTTTAATGAAACCCTCAAAGCATCCCAAAGTTATTACAGAGTTTTCAGGCACAATTCAGAGTCCTTCAGCCTTTATTTTCCCTTATTTTTTCTCATCCTCAATTTGTATGGACTTTTCTCAATTTGTATGAACTTTTGGGGGCAGCCTCCCCCTTTTCAGAGAGAGAGTCCTCCTCAGAAGACACCGAGCCTAACTCGCCATCAGATTGCTTTCTTCTTCTTCCTTCTTGTCCTTGAATAAAACTTTGTTGGTCTTAAAGGTGCCACTGTATTCAAACTTTATTCTGGTCTATTTTCTTGTAGCAGTTGCAGGAATTAGCATAACAGAAGAGAATCACCCACACCTCATCTTGCCTTTTAAATTGAGAGGGGATCTATGCAGATATGTGGAGGTGTTTTTAATAAGGTCATTGTATTATGCTATGACTATATAGCACTATCCAGCTCCCCAAAATGAGGAAAAAAATTAAAACTGGGTGGGCAGAGAATTCTGATGGTCGTGTGAGAATGTGGGGGTAGGGCCTTCCACGTGCATCAGGTGTAAAAGGGAAACCACAGCTAACAATGGAGAAAAAAACAGATTACCCTCTGCTATCTGAATCTTCCTTGCAAAGGTGATTTTACACACAATTATGCCAGCAGACCAACCACTATGGAAAGCAATCCTGGAATAGAAGAAGCCCAGGTGTCAATATCAGTTAATATTTACTGGCTTAAACCCAATTTAAATCTAGAAACTCCACCTTACTGCTTAACAGATTGGCCTTCTTTTTGTTCAAGTCCTGGATTTCATAGGAAAATAAGCAATATGTCTCCCTTAGATAGTTCCTTGGCCTCCCTAGATTCATTTGTAATTTTGAAACTCCCTCATTAATATTACAAGCTTCTTCATTAAAAAACAATACTGATATTTGATGCTTTTTATTCTGTATACTACATAAATATCTTATGAATAAATGTTCCCTCATATCTCAAAACATACAGCATAAACATATTACTCTGGCAAGTATATTTTACATTCTAATAGCAAAGTCAGGAAATCTTTAGATACTTAAATCTGGTGACTGGTACTGTGAATGGGCAAGACAGATCTTTCTATAAACCTGAAAGGGGCCCTAGGTTTGCAGGAAAAATCCAAAAATGATAAAAGGAGTGCCTGTAGATATTAAGCAACAGATTCCTACAGTGGCTATCGCTAGGGGCAATCCCAGTATTCCAGGCTTCAGTTTCTGTGAGTAAAAGGGGGAGGGTGCAGGACCCTTTCCAGCCCTATTTTGGCTTTTGAGGGAGAGGTCATTGGGGCCAGGGCTGGCTAGGGTTGCCAGCTCCAAGTTGGAAAGGTTTGAGGAGGGCAAGGTTTGAGGAAAGAAGAGGCTCCAGCACAATATTATGACTTATTGGATAACCCAGGGTGAAGGCATAGAGAAAGCAATCTGACAGCTGAATGCCCAAAAACAGGGCTATTTTGGGGCAGGAACGCACAGGAACGCAGTTCCGGCTGGCTCCCAAGTTGGCCACGCCAAGCAGGAACTCATTAGCATAATAGGCCACACCCAACAGCAGAAACTCATTAGGATTGGCTACATTAGGGGTGTGTGGCCTAACATGCAAAGGAGTTCCTGCTACAAAAAAGCCCTGGGTTTTGACAACAAACAAGGTAAACAGAATAACAAGCAAAAGGTGGGTGTGGCTGGATAACCAGACTTCTGGTAACATGGGGGTGCGACCTAATGTGCTAATGAGCTGTGCTGTCAGGGGTGTAGCCTAATTTGCTAATGGTTTCTGCTGTTGGGTGTGGCCTATTATGCTAATGAGTTCCTGCTGGGCTTTTTCTACAAAAAGAGCCCTGCCCAAAAATAAATGCAGGAGCAAAGAGAAAATGTGACAGGGA
>NW_015165832.1:2010787-2033140 GCF_001447785.1 Gekko japonicus | reverse complement strand
CCCCCCCAAGCCCGCGGGAGCCGCTGGCAAGGCTGATCGGGGCTTGGATCTCCAAGCCCTGTTCAGCCTTCTCCCCCCCTCCCAAGCCCGCGGGAGCCACTGGCAAAGCTGAACGGGGCTTGGATCTCTTAGATGACCTTGGGCAAGCCATAGTTCTGATAAGAGCTGTCCTTGAAAAAGAGCAGTTTCTGTCAGAGCTCTCTCAGCCCCACCTACCTCACAGGGTGTCTGTTGTGGGGAGGGGAAGGGAAAGGAGTTTGTAAGCTGCTCTGAGACTCCTTTGGGTAGTGAAGGGCGAGGTATAAATCCAATTTCCTCCTCCTCCTCCTCCTCCTCCTCCTCCTCTTCTTCTATTACCAGGTTCGACCTGGTAGTTGGCAGCCCTAGGCCTGGAAGCAGCCTCTGGGTGACTTGATATCACCCACTGGCATGACTGAACTAGGCCTGCCTGCTTTCTGCTGTTCAGCAGCAACCACCCTATGAAAGCCAGCGTGGTGTAGCAGTTAGAGCATCAGTGAGACCCAGGTTCAAATCCCCATCCTGCTGTGGAAGCTGACTGGGTGATTATGGACTTTCAGCTTAATCTACCTCACAGGGTTGTTGTGAGGTTAAGAAGGAGGTGTGGAGAATAATGCAAGCTGCTTTGGTCCCCACTGTGAAGAAAGGCAGCATATAAATGAAGTAAATAAAGAATAAATAGAGCTGTAGATGGGAGGCAGATAAAAGGTAGGTTGGTGAATAGCTGAGAGGCTGAGAATGGCTGAGAGAGAATGAGGCAGGGAGAGGATATGGGGATTGCCAAGAGGAGAGAATGAGGAAATAGTATGGGGAAGAGGGAAATGAGGTGCCACCCCACAAGTCCTTGAGGCTTCCCTCCCATGCAAGCAGGCTTGCCCAATGGCTGGCACCACACAACTGGTCCAGTTTTCCTAGGTAGAAGCTTCATGGAGGGAGGTGACAGAAAGCTGAAGACAGGGGCAGATAAAGGTGGGAAGTAGATAGGGTTGGGGGACTGTTGGGTAGGAAGGAGATAGGGTTGCCAGCTCAAGGTTGGGTAATTCCTGGAGATTTGAGGGGTGGAGCCTCAGGAAGGTAAGGTGTAATGCCATAGACTTCACCCTCCAATGCAGCCATTTTCTCCAGGGGAACTAGAGTTGCTAGCCTCTAGGTGGAGGCTGGAGTTCTCGTGGAATTACAACTGCTGTCCAGATGATAGAGATCAGCTCCCCTGGAAAACATGGCTGCTTTGGAGGGTGAACTCTATGGCATTATACCCAACTGAGATTGCTTCCCTCACCAAAACTCGCCTTCCCAAGGCTCCATCCCAGATCTCCAGGAATTGCCGAACCTGGAGCTGGCAACCCTATAGGGGACTGATCTCTATAGTAGGGAGATCTGTTGTCATTCCAAGAAATCTCCAGCCCTCACCCAGAGGTTGGCAACCCTAGAAGCAGAAAAAAGGGGAGAAGCTGTGAGGGCTTTCAGGAAAAGGAAAAGAAATAGTGGGAGAGTGAAGTGCCTCCTGCAAGTCCTTGCGGGTTCCCACTAGTTGATTTTAAAAATCACATATTTGTGAAAATCTGATAAAACTTTATGTCTTGGATCTTATCCTGTTTTTGTACTTGCAGGAGGTTCTTCCTCTCATCAAAGAGGGGGAGGGAGATTTTCAGTAACTATGTCTCCCCACATTGCAGGCCTCCAGTTTGCCCTCTGCCCAGTTCGGTGTACACAGTTTTGGGAGACAAAACAAAGGGTGGGGGAGCAGAAAAGTTCCCTTTCATCTAGTGTGACTCTTCTCATGCTAGATAAGATATGAACAATTCTTGCTAAGCACCATTTTTGTCATTGTATGCCTCATTCAATTCTGTATCATTTGACAAAGCAGAATATTATGTAGATTGGCACAGCAGTCAAAGGAATTCACTTTCAAATAAACATAAGGTTGGCATTGTAAGCTACTAATTTTTAGCCTTCCATTGCTCATAGTTATTTCTAATGACTAACACAGAGCTTTTGTTTATGCCACAAAATATAAGAGTCCTGCAGGTTCAAACCAATGTCTGTGTAGTCCACTATTGTGTTTCCACCAATGACCAGCACAATACTTTGAGGAAGCCCACAAACAAGGCATGAAGGCAAGAACCCTGTCCTGTTGGGTTGATGCCTAAGATGCTGTTCTGTCTTGTGGCTGCTGGTACTAGCCCAATGAATCATCCCTCAAAGCCTAAAACAGCCCTGGAAAGAGCCTTGTTCTCTCCCCCTGCCTTTTACTGTCAGAAACCAAAGCTTGAATTCCAGCAATAGTGGTTGCCTAGCAACAGCCACGGGGGCATTTGTTTCTTAGAGCTACAGGTGCTCCTTCTATCATTGGAGAGGTTAACTCCCCAATTTTTATTTATAGATTTCAGATTTTTCTGCAATCCTGGCACTTTTCTCAGGTTTATAGAAAGATCCACTTTGTCTGTCCACAGCCTCAGTCTCTGGATTTAAGTATCCACAGGTGGGCCACTCAGCTTAAATTAATTAAAGAACACCAGCCTTACAACAGATCTTAGGGAATTCTGCTGCATCTACCCCTCCATTATATGGGAGATCAGACTTCTTTGTGCATTGCCAAAGTTATCAAAGTCAAAATCTTAACTTTTTATGCAATGTGCTGCAGAATTATTTTGACCAAAATAGTGGTGGTCTTCTTGTGGCTTTATTTTGTATTTTCTCCCTGCATTAATTAACTTCATAAATTGCATATGCCCATAACATGTAATAGACAGCTTCTGTTCATTTATTTTAAGCTGGAAAATATCCATTTTCTGCAGAAGGTATTGATTTATTTGCCAAAACAAGTCAGTCCATTGTAACAACCATATTGCATGATCCTTTTTGTTTTCTTTGAATGCCATCAGAAGGGCCAGCAATTGCCGGAAGAGGCAGCAAACAAATGGCGACAAAGAGTTAAGAAAGTCATGGCTGGGGTGAAATTGGTACATTTCATTCAAATATGCAGAAACTACGAGTGACTATAGAAACCAACATTGATTTCTTTTCTAAACTTTGTGTCTTGATTGTCTAATATTCACATATACTTCTTTTCCCCTCCCTCCCCCCCACCCAGCCCCTTTTGTTAGCACCCTTACTGAGACTGTTTGGAATGGCACTGCATGGTTATTGACTGGTGTGGCACTTTTGCAATGGTGCACGTGCCATGTGCTTGAAAGAATTGCCTGCTGTTGTTTTTTTCAGACAACATGCATGTGATGTGCATGTACCATTGAGTGTCTGATGTTCTTATATTGGGCTCCTGTAATTATATAGGACACTATCATGTCTTGTTTTTTATCTCAGTGACAGTATATAGAAATAAAATTGCCATTGCTCAATGAATTAAGAAACTAAGCAACATGGACAACTCAAATTATTCAAATAATTCAGGAAGTTGGATTCAGCAGATCCCTTCCTCTAACAGCACTGCTTTCCTCTGGTGCACCGTGCAATGACCTTTCTGCCAATGCAAGAGCCTGTTGCACCTAACTGAAGCTCTTTGCACAGGAGGAAAGCACTGCTGTTAATAGACCATATCTGCAAGATCCAATTCTGTGTCTCAACCCAGAGATGTAGTCAGTCTCTTTAAGAGTTCCCAGGAAATCAGGAGAGGATGCAAATGTTGCATTTCCTGTTCTGTTTATCCACCATTCCTTTTGTCACCCTTCTTCTTGGCCTGCTGTAGGGGAACACTGGAGACCTGCCTACTACAGCAGATAAGGCAAGAAGATAGAAGGGAACCAGAATGGGAGGCAAGCAGTTGCATTCTGTCTTTTTGCTTAAGCAGTGAAGCATTGAAAGAAGCAAACAGCATCTCTTGGCAACTGCAGGAAATATAGGCAGATCTGGAAAGAGATATGGAGGCACTGCGCTAAAGTGTGTTTGAGATTCCTCATCACTTGTCCATGTTTTCTTCCTTGCTGGCATTAACAAATGCAGAGCCATATGCAAGTCCTCATACTAGCCAGACTACCAGTTTTGTGACTTTTACTACGTCCAGGAAAGCAATTGCTGTCCCCTTGTCTTGGAAAGAAGGAGAGAGAGCAATGCAAGGGGCACAGTTGGCACACTAGGATTTTGAAACAATTTATTTACTCTCAATGACATTCATCCATTCTTGTGAGTGGCCACAAAGCATGTACAAACCAATATATTCAGATGTGCACTGGTAACCTTGAATAATTGAGCTCGGTGGCCAAATTATGTTACTTCAAACATTTGGCTGCTGCTCATCCACAGATCTTCCCAGCATACTATTTGCTTAAAGCAGATGAATGATGTCATTGGGTTCAGAGTTTCCTGTCTCTAGGAAAAGGCAGCCAGTGAAGTGGAGCAGGGGTGAGGAAATGTGACATCATGGGTCACAGTGATATGATGGATCTGTTCTAACTACTGGGAGACATGGGTCAGTAGCAAGCTGACAGCCATGCAATTATAACATGCAGTTGCAGTTGGCCTTTAGGTATAGAATGCTTTACAGTAAGTGTGATCTTTCTAGAATGAGACTAGCAGGAACTATCCTAACAGTATTTCATTACAAATACCTAATACAAGTCTGGGGAACAAATGTAAATAGTTCCAAGGGAAAAGAACTGTAACATTTTTATATGTTTACAGTCCCTCTGGATACCTGTCTTTTAAAAAAACTGCTTGGCTAAGATGAATACTCAAATTATTTCCACTTGGAAACAAATATAGAGAGCTATTACCCTCTTTATAAAGTTGTAGGTCCACTGAAGTCACTGAATTGACCTCACCCTGTCCCAATTACCTTTTTTTAAAAAATGTTACTTCTATTACTTTGTCTCTGCACTTCAATAAAGTTATGTGTTTGATTGCTTTCCCACACATCAGAGCTTGAATGCCAAGCACAATTGTTCAGCTGCAGTGTATGGCTGTATTAAATAACAGGTGGTTGTGTTTTCTTCCATGTTTTAGACTGAAAAAGAAAAACTGACATGGAAAGATCGTTTTCCAGCATACTTTACAAATTTTGTGAGCATTATTTTCATGGTAAGTATAACTTTGTAAATATTTCTAATTCTTTGCAATGCCAGGTTTCTGAAAGGGTAAAGAAAGCTTCCCTAAGATGTTAGAGAAGGAGCCTGAGCTTTTAAAGTCTGGCTTTTGTGTATACTTTAGTTGGCCCAGGAATTAGAACTTTTTTCCAGTTAATGCATTGAAAGCAACCTGATTCTTATTGATTGATTATTTTATATGACTCCACCTTTTGGCTCTCTTGGCCTCCACAGTGCTGGGGGGGGGCAACAGTGGGAGGGCTTCTAGTGTCCTGGCCCCACTGCTGGACCTCCTGATGGCACCTGGTATTTTTGGCCACTGTGTGACAGAGTGTTGGACTGGATGGGCCATTGACCTGATCCAACATTGGCTTATCTTATGTTCTTATGTTCAATGTATAAAAAAATCCAATAGCAACCAATAAAAATCAATTACAACAGCACAGTTGGAAATATTATGTAAAACCAGGGCTTTTTTTGTAGAAAAAGCCCAGCAGGAACTCATTAGCATAATAGACCACACCCAACAGCAGAAACTCATTCGCCTATTAGGCCACAGCCCTGACAGCACAGCTCATGGCATATTAGGCCACACCCCCATGTTACGAGAAGTGTGCTCATCCAGCCACACCCACCTTTTGCTTCTTATTCTGTTTACCTTGTTTGTTGTCAAAACCCAGGGCTTTTTTATAGCAGGAACTCCTTTGCATGTTAGGCCACACACCCCTAATGTAGCCAATCCGAATGAGTTTCTGCTGTTGGGTGTGGCCTATTATGCTAATGAGTTCTTGCTGGGCGTGGCCAACTTGGGAGCCAGCCGGAACTCTGTTCCTGTGATTCCTGCCCAAAAATAGCCCTGTGTAAAACAAACCACAGCAAGCACAAAATGCTGCCAGCACAGCTCTTCTCTTAATTGGGCAGATCGTAACAGCCACATAAGAACCTCCCACACAGAGCAAAACGTATTATATGAAGCAGGTCATATGCAAGGACTGAAATATTCACTAGCACAGTTTCATGATCTGGACTTCCTTATAATGCAGATGTAACTACCTTTAAAAATAGTGATATCTAGAGGTTTTTACAGCATATAATATACTGTTTTTAATTTCCAGATTGGGTTGACATTCGCAATTGTTTTTGGGGTCATCATATACCGAATCTCCACTGCAGCAGCTTTAGCCATCAGTTCATCTCCAGCTGGCCGGTCTAATATTAGAGTAACTGTGACTGCAACTGCAGTGATTATTAATCTAGTCGTGATAATAATCTTGGATGAAGTATATGGCTGCATAGCCAGATGGCTGACCCAGATTGGTAGGTATAAACTGTGATTTAAAACTGTAGTTTCAATAAATGACCTATCCAAAGAGTTTCATGCCAAACAAAACTACACAGGCGAAAACCTCTGGGCAATACTTGGCATTATCTCTTGAACACATTTCAACCACTATGAGCCAAAGTACATGTCACATGGAGTATTTGTGATCGGATCTTCCAATGTGTACATCAACATTCACCCATCTTGTATCTTTCTGTTTTCCATGCACATGCACAGACATCCAGCATGGCATCTCCAGTCCAGGAGGCCCCCAAAGTTGCTTTTTAATAATGAAGCTCATGTCAGAAGATCCAGTTATGAGTGAATCCCCAGTATAATGTGTAGTTTAGTCCCAACACTGGTTATAAATAGGGAAACTGGAGATAAATCAGTTCCCTCCTCACTTATTTTGGAGTACAAAACATTTTTAAAAGTTCATCTCCAGCTGTGGAGATGCTTCCCTCAATTGATTTACAGCCCAAGTCCTAAAGATCAGCTTCAGCTAACATAGCATAAATTTTTATTTCTAGTCATTTTGTTTACTTTTTGGGGGAGGAATGAGAACAGATGTATACAGCTCTTACTGAAACTTCAATATCACCCAGAGCAAAAGAATTTTGTCCAAAATCCTTTGTTTGTGGTCTGTTTGTGCATGTTGCATACCCATTGCAGTGCATGTCAGATTAATGTTCAGATGCATGTTGCATACCCATTGCAGTGCATGCTGCCATAGCTGCGTCATTGTAGGTTTTCTTTGGGAATTGGAGTTTTTCTGTCCACACCTACCCTATCAAAAGGAGTGCATTCAAAAGATCAGTTCTTGTAATCTAGAATGTATTCTGTACAGCACCTAAAAAGCAAGAGTCATGGCAACTCTGCAGAGAAAGAAATATGTTTATTGAAACAGACATAGATTACTCAAGCAAGCATGTTGAGATCAGTAATAGGTCCACCCTGCTGTTGAGATTCTTCTCTCATTCGATTTACAGCCCATTCATAAAGATAACCTTCAGCTAACACAATATAAACTACCATAACACTGCAAAGTAGCGTCCAGATTTTGCAGTGAAAAATGACATTCTATCCAAGGCATGCAGAGCAGAGTAAGCCAACTTTGCACTCTGTGAGAGAAATTTCTGCCTAGTACCTCCTTGTTAGAAATTACTTTGGTATATATGATGACAAGACTATCTAGATCCAAATTGCTCATGCAGTGTGTCCCATATAATGTCCCTGAAAAATGGCAATGACGGGAGACAGCAGTGGATGCAGTAGAACTGATAGGTGTTGTTGTTCTAGCACTGAGACTAGCATCAATACACTTTGGAGTCAGCATTAGAGAGCAGCATCATTAGGCAGTTGCTGTGGGCTTGGAAGAGTTCAACACTGGCTTGCTGCTATGCACCAGTAGTTCTTGCAGTGTTACTGTTTTGCTGGAAGGCAGCAGCATTAGCATTTGTGATACCGGACCTTCTGAACGGACTGGTACTTCCTTTTCTTGTTCCTCTTCTTCTCCCAAGAGAGCATGGCCAGCCAACCTGGTGACCATGCACATGAATCGTGGCAAGAAGCAACTGGTGCACCGCTGCACATATTCTCTGGGTTCTGGCAAAATAGAAACCAGCAGCCAGTGCTGTTCAGATTGGCACCCATGTATGCAAACAGTGGTGGTAGCTAGAAGTTGTGTCCACCATTCAGAATGATGGGGTGGGTGACCGAATAGCCGCTGCTGTTAGCCCAGGGATGGGGCATGGGCCCACAAGGTGGTAAGGCAGCTTCCCATGGGGCTTTCCAAATCCAGGAGCTGTATAGATTTTGAGGGCAGCAGAGGGCAGCTTCCCATGGGACTTTCCAAATCCAGGAGCTGTATAGATTTATAAGCCCTTAATTTTTCTAACCAGCTTCATCTTATTTAAAACTCTTGTAGTTTTATGACTAAATACACATGAACCACTCCCATAGAGATTACCATAGAAGTTGGTATGCAGATGACACATGAGGGCTGGTTCACGATTGTTGGCTGAGGTGCTGTTAATTGATTTAAATGGAATCAATATACATTTTAAACAGAATGAATATAAGGAAATGAAAAGGGATTAACCAAGAAACAAGTGTGTATATATTGTATAT
Source organism: Gekko japonicus (assembly GCF_001447785.1). Lineage (NCBI taxonomy): Eukaryota > Metazoa > Chordata > Lepidosauria > Squamata > Gekkonidae > Gekko > Gekko japonicus. Next base: position 2,024,632 of record NW_015165832.1, on the reverse strand, counting down.
TGTGATTTTTCAGTTTCCTGTCTTTAGTTGTTTTGTATTTGTTTCCTTTTTCATCTTGTAAATACATATTCTTTTCTTTAAAAGCAACATCTAAACACTTCTTAGGAGAAGTCTTCCAAAGCTGATATAACAAAGGCTGTAAAATGTAGCATTAGAATGTATTCCTTTCAAGCGTCACTTACATTGCTCTCATTTATACCAGAGGTTCCAAAAACTGACAAGAGTTTTGAAGAACGTTTGATTTTCAAGGCCTTCCTTCTGAAATTTGTTAATGCCTACACTCCCATTTTCTATGTTGCTTTCTTCAAGGGGAGGTAAGTTTTACACCCTAATTAAATCCATGCTTACTCTTACTCCTTGTTTATGCAAAGTAATTATTGAAGGACAACTGCTACTTAGGCCATAGTGTTAGCAGACGATGCAAAAAATATTGTATTAGCTATGCTTGAGCTAGGAGTACCTTTCCTGCACAGTGTAAAAAAACTGCCATATAATAGTGTACTATATGCCTGTCTGTGTGTGCCTTGCAAAAGGGAGGCACCTAGGTACAGAAACAAAGCACTCTTTCATGGATTATCTCAGTGTATGTTTGTGCTGATTGCAACATCCATCACATTACTATGAGTACTCGCTTCCTTATTTTCAGTCCATTAGTATTTTTCCATAAGACTTTTCACAAGTTGAAAAATCTGGAAGTGCTGTGGCTGCATATACAGTACCTCTTTGGACATCTATTTATGGATTATATTTAGGGTTGACAAGTCCCCTCTGATCACCATTGGGGATTGGGGTAGAGTTGTCGGATCCAGGTTGGGAAACTACTGGAGATTTGGGGATGGAGCCTGGGGAGGACAGCAACCTTACTGGGGTACAATGCCATAGAGTAGGGACCCCAGTCGGGTACAATTCCATAGAGTTCACCCCCCGATGCATCCATTTTCTCCAGGGGGTTTACAGGTCTGGAGATGACCTGTAAATAATTCCAGGGGACCACAGGTCCTACCTGGAGGCTGGCATCCCCTAATTATATTACCACCAACTGATTTATATTCTTGGAAGCAATCACTTAGGAATGTTTGGAAAGACGATCTATAGGCTGTCCTTGAAAGTGCCAAGAGTGTAATATTTGCTCCTGTTAGTTGCCACATAATGGCTGAACAGCAGAACTTTTTGTTGAGCAGACAAACTAGGCAAACTCCAGATAGGGTTGCCAAGTCGAAAATCGTTGGGAGCGGGGGACTCCCGTCCAGCGTCCTATGCGTGCGCACGCGCCACACGTACGTCACCAGGAAGTGACGTTATGACGCCAGGCACGCTGGGGCGGGGCCATGACCATCCAAGGGGGAAACATAGAGTTTCCCCCTCGGATGGTCGTGGCCACACCTCCAGCGTGCCCAGGGTCATAACGTCACTTCCTGGTGTCGTGCACGCCAGGGTGGGGTTCCCCCCAAGGCCCGATCCAGTGGCGGTGGGTAACGGGCCTCTCAGGCGGTGGTTTCCCCGCCCCCCGGGGGGACTTGGCAGCCCTAGCTCCAGAGGAGGGTGTCATTAGTTGAGGCCTGATTCCAAAATGGGTGCCTAGCTGAGGCTTTGAGTGTCACAGTTCAAATAAAGCAAATTTATACCCTTGACCTGTTGAGGTGGATTCCAAACCTTACAGTGTGAGGAGCTTTGGATATCTCATTCCTTAGTATCTCATTCTCCTTCACTGCATGCATGCTTTCTTAAAATCCAAGAGCCCTGGATGGCACCACCAACACAGCTCCTTTCAGAATCTCTGAGTTATGCACACAAAGTTCATTGTATCCATAATATTTAATGTTCCTATAGCCCACTCAAATTGGAGTTACTTCTTTAAATAATATAACTGATAATGGATATTTTTTTTAAAAAAATCCAGCTCTGCTTTCTGTTCTTTCTGCTGTATTGGAAAATTATTAATTGACTGGAAAAATAGGCATCCATGTAGATTTAGAATAATGGGAAATGTTGCCTGAGCACTATGAAAGCCTGCCCTACCTTTCATCTACAGAAAGGCAAGATGTGACTCTAATTGTTGTTTTCAAATTATCCTAGATTTGTTGGACGCCCAGGGGACTACGTCTACATTTTTCATTCTTTCAGAATGGAAGAGGTAATCATGCAGGGGCAGGGGGGAGTTGCATGTCTGTTCCTCATTAAGAAAACAACTGTGAAAATTCAAGAAAGTTACCTGGAAGAATTGCTGGTCTGATGTCTACTTTTTCTTCCTTTTAGTGTGCTCCTGGTGGTTGCTTAATGGAATTGTGCATACAACTCAGCATTATTATGCTGGGCAAACAGCTGATTCAGAATAATTTGTTTGAGATTGGCATCCCGTAAGTAACCAAGGAATCAGAATAAATCAATAATATCTGCAAAATATACAACGTATTTTACAAAACTGTACAAAATGTACAATGGTAAAAATGTAATTTACTTTTGTTATATACAAATAAAGATCTGAATAACCCTATGTTATATATACTCTAAAATTGCATGCCTTTTCTCTGATAGATATGTAAAATATTTATTCATTGTGAACACCAAAGAAAAATCATATATAAAAAGAGAGATCTGGCAGGTATTTAAGCCAGGTTCTACAGATCTGCTACATTCACAAGTCCCACAAGTTTTTGAAGTTTCCTCTTCTAATCTTCACTATACCTCCCAAACAATCTCTGAAGAAACTTCAGGTGAAGCCCACCGAAAGACATAATACAGAGAAACTGGTGGGCATATGGGAGAGTTTTTGAAGTCTTCTTTAGTTCTCATCTCAACCCACTATTCCAATATAACAAGCTTTGCTGAGTTCTTGCATACATAGTCCAATGTGTTTTTGTCTTTACTGTGTTATCGCTTACAAATCTTTGTATAACATAATGTAAGTAGATCTTTTCAAGCCATCAAATGTTGTTATGGAATCAGTGAAAGAGCTAACATTTTTGTTTTTTCTCAGAAAAATGAAAAAATTGATGAGATACTTGAAACTGAAACGACGACGGCCTGTAGACCATGAGGAACATTTGAAAAAGAAACAACGCTATGAAGTAGACTATAACCTGGAGCCTTTTGCAGGCCTGACTCCAGAATATATGGAAATGAGTGAGTGAGATTTCAAATGCTTAATTAAGACTTCAAGTATCAATTGGCTTAATCGCTGATAAATTGGTGGAGGCCCAGTTCTAATTGGTGATGGAAATATGGACCAATGGAGCTAAGAGCTGAGGCCATACTTTTTTATTTCTCATGTTGCTTTGGTTATGATGCATGCCTTCTAAAACTAGGGGGGTGATAAGTATAGGTTACCTCAGACTTCCTCCTTCTAATCTCAGAAAGGCACCTTTATTGAAGTTGGACTAATATGAAAAATTATTTAAATTAATTTTATTAATAAGCAGATAGAATTAAAGGCAGATGGTAATTAATCTGATTAATGAATTGTTTAAAAGATAAACTATTAATCAACTACAGTTCTTTAATCTGTTAGCTGCTCTTGTTCATATTATAAAAGTGTATTCAAAAGGAAAGTGTCCTGTTTCCCCTTGACTGGTAGATATGGTTTATCTTAAACTATGTGTTGTTTTCTCCTGGATATCACATTTCATTGGACAGCTGGGTAAACTGTGGAATAAACAGCAGCTTTGCATATGCCTCATACTGACTTGCCTAACAAAGATGGTTGACCTACAGAACAATCCTCTTGTGTGTATGTTCCTTATCATAGCAGAAAATGATGGTGCGGTGAACTTCAAAACAGTACTGAGCTGCCAAAAGTAGGGTTGCCCAAGAAATGCATATACCCCACCTTCCAATACAGCTGTCATGGCCATGGGGCTTTTCTGCATGCAGTAATCCATATGGAATGGATGAACATCGGATTGGCCTATGCTGGATCAGAAGAAGGATCTATCTAGTCCAGCACCCTGTATCTAGTGGTAACCAGACGGTTCTGGAAGGCATCCAAGCAAGCCATGATGGAAATATTATTTGGACAGAGGGAGATGCAAAGTTTAACCCCTGATTCAGGAAATCTCTTATTCAGGAAATCTCTTATTTGGACAGAGGGAGATGCAAAGTTTAACCCCTGATTCAGGAAATCTCCCCTTCTGTACCGATTAGCTTGGGACATTTTGCAATTCCAGAGTGCATTTGCCAAGACAATAGCTTTGAAGTTCTTTATCTGTGCAAGTTCATTGTTATTATTATTTATATCACATCATCATCATGTCAAGAAGATAGGTCCATGCCTTGAGGAGCTTACAGACAAAGAAGATAACAAAAGAGTGGATAGAAGATTTGATATTAATCATTTGACACTGAAAGGAAATACTTTTTGCCTACCTCAGAGTTCCTATTATATGAGGTCCTGGCAGAGCATAACTAATAAACTAAGTTTTGGAAGATATTCAGCACTTTGGGGGGAGTATTTTTTTGTACGGGTCCCATACAGAAATATATTTTAAAAGTGTAATGTACAACATTGGTTTTTATTTTCAGTCATCCAGTTTGGATTTGTAACCCTGTTTGTTGCATCCTTCCCACTGGCACCCTTGTTTGCACTGCTGAACAACATCATTGAAATACGTCTCGATGCAAAGAAGTTTGTTACCGAGCTTAGGAGGCCAGTTGCAGTTAGAGCCAAAGATATAGGTAAGTACTAATAGCACCCTAAATGATAAACATCATTACTTGCAGAAGGATGTCCTCAGTGAGAGGAAAAATATGTTATACTACATAGGGGGAAAGTAGGATATAATGTAGCTGCTGTGATTTTTTTAAAAAAAAACTTACCTCGATTTATTTTGAACTTATTCAAAACAGTGCTATAACCTGGGAATGTTAAAAAACATAGCTGATTTAGAATATCAAACACTTAATAAAATGGTAAACTACAGTGCAGATGTCTTTGTATTGTTCATCAGAGTTATGTCCTTAGTAAGTTCTTCCTTGTACTGCAAGTCACTTAATGTTCTGTATTAACTGGTTTCTTCAATATGTACAGGAGGTTGGGCAGTGGCATCTTTAAATCCAAACTATGCAGAAACTTATGAATGGCTTAATGAATGCATGTGGCAAGCCATTCATGTGTGGCTGCTAGCACTGTGGGTCCTCCATTCTTCATCATGTCACCATGGACAGGGAAAGGAAGTCTAGGTGGCATGTTAGAATCAGCTAGGCTTTTTGGTATGCACCTAAACTTAAAGAATGGAGCTGCGGTGGCTCAAGTGTATCAAATACCTAATTAAAATGGTAAACTACAGTGCAGATGTCTTTGTATTGTTCATCAGAGTTATGTCCTTAGTAAGTTCTTCCTTGTACTGCAAGTCACTTAATGTTCTGTATTAACTGGTTTCTTCAATATGTACAGGAGGTTGGGCAGTGGCATCTTTAAATCCAAACTATGCAGAAACTTATGAATGGCTTAATGAATGCATGTGGCAAGCCATTCATGTGTGGCTGCTAGCACTGTGGGTCCTCCATTCTGCATCATCTCACCGTAGTCAGGGAAAGGAAGTCTAGGTGGCATGTTAGAATCAGCTAGGCTTTTTGGTAGGCACCTAAACTTAAAGAGCTTGCCACATAGAGCAGCCTCTGCACAGCTTGTATTTAAAGGAAGGAGAGGAGATTGGGTCAGAAAAAGATCGAAGAGAGAAGATACCAAAACCTGTGCTGCAAGAGCTGAACACAATAGAAAAGCCACTAAAGGATCCATAGCTAGACTGACTGTTAATCTAACGGATTGATTGTGGGGCCATGCACCAGCGGTAGGGACGATGCACCAGCTTGACTGTTCAACTCATTCAGATGTGGGAAACTGTTCCAATGTCTCCTCAACTATGAAACGCAGAGTGTGTCCTTTCATAAGCCTCTGTCTCTAAGGCTTCATCCAAGCAACGTAAACATGTACCCCTGTTCATGACAACTAACAAACCAAGCTCTTATGTGTTGAAATAGCACCTGAAAACATAGATAAGAGAGGTTCTGAGCCTTGTTTTGAATACTGATACTCATTCCAATATCTGGGTAATTCTGAGATGAGAATGGGCATACACATTTTCATAAAAATATTGGGGTCTGGTCTGCATAAGCAGTAACATGCAATCTAGTTATAGTTATCAATAGTTATTGTACAATTCAAAAAAATCTTTAATTTCTTGTCTTCTCCTAGGAATATGGTATAATATCCTCAGAGGTGTAGGAAAACTTGCGGTGATAATAAATGTAAGTAATTCTTGCAAATGAAATTGATCACGTTGTTTCACATTTTCTGTTTTGAATATTTCATTGAAGACAGCTTTTATAGTGAAAATAAGTTGTATGTGGATATTCTCTGTGAGGGCTTTGGGAAGTCACTAGCTCTCAGGCCTACTCTCTTCACAGGGTAGTTGGGAAGCTAAAACCCACTCTGAGCAAGCTGGAAGAAAGGCAGGACAAAAAAATGAATAAACAACCCAGTCTTAAAGGCAAAATATAAATGGCATTTGTTGCAATTTTTAAAAAGTCAAGATACTCATAAATGTTTATATGTCAGTAATGATTTTCTTATTCAGGTGTTAGAGAACAGACATGTAGACAGATACAAGGGAACCCCACGTTTTTCATGAAGCAAATCTTCTTTGGAAAAAATAGGCAGCTGCTACAGGAGGTGTCAGCAGCTGCCCAACGCTCAATCCAGTCTTTGTGCTTCTTCATTGCAGAGTGCTATCTGTCATCCTTCCAAACAGTATAATTCAGGGCAAATGTTTCCTTTCTCTTTCCCCCCCCTCCATTTTTGTCCCTTATGTTGTGTTTCCTTTTCTCCAGTATTGCTCCCAGTAGTCCCTTTAACTATGACAAATGCTGGTTTTGTTACTTTAAGTCACCCTATCTTCTTTTTGCTTTCATGGGAAAAAACCTGCAGAGTTCAAGGTAGAATGCACAACCCTTAAAAACTTTGAAAACTGACCCATGACTGCCAGCTGCAACAGAGGGACCAACCCCAGTCTCAGCCCTACTGCACACAAGCACCATAGTTGTAGCAGGAATTTTCCTACTAGTCCGACTGGATCCACTTCTGCAACCTAACCAAAATGCCCTCATAACTTGTCTTTGCCTCAGCGCTATAACCACAACTTTTGCAGCCCTATGTGCAATCACCCAAAAGGACATTAAAAAAATTATTGCCCTCTCTACATCAAGTCAGCTAGGCCTAATAATACGTAACCATCGGCATAAACCAACCATAAGTAGCATTCCTACACATCACCACCACTGTTACCTCTAAACTGAGTTAGTGTGAGTTAGCTCACAGTTTTTTTAGCCTCCAGCTCACACATTTTTGTCTCAGCTCAGGAAGGATAGCTCCAGAGCAAACTAATTTATGCAGTAGCCAAATCACCTGCTCACAACTTTAATATAGGGTTGCCAGGTCCGATTTTGTCCCCAGCGGTGGACTTTGTGGGGCGTTCCCAGAGGGGGTGGGGTGTCCCCAATGTGATGATGTCACATTGGGGGTGTCCTGCTCCAAGCCCCACCCCTAAGAAAAATTGCTGGCAGCCACCCCCTCCCTAACCTCCTACAAGATTTAAAGGGACCCGTCTATCAGGTGGAGGGCCCTTTAAATCTTGCAAGAGGGGAGGGAGGGGGTGGCCACCAACTTCCATCAGGGCCCTGCAGGACTTAATGAAATAAAGGGTCCCTTGAAGTGGTTGCAGCTGGCAGGGACTGGCTGGCAGGGGAAGCCCTGCCCCCAAGCCTGAACACCCACAGCCACCCCTCTCCCTCCCCTCTGCAAAATTCCCCTCTGCACCCAGCACATGTACCCTTTAAATCTATCAAGAGAGAAGGAAGGGGTGGCTACGGTGTTTGCCCTTGGGAGCGGGGCTTGAGAGTAGGGCTTCCCCCACCAGCCAGTCCCTGCCTGCTGGAAGCATTTAAAGGAACCCTTTAAGTGCTTCCAGCTGGCGGGGGTCCGCAGCTGATCTCCAAGCATTGCCGCTTGGAGACCGGGTGCATGGGGCCAGTCCCCACCAGCTGGAAGCACTTAAAGGGATCCTTTAAGCACTTCCAGCCGGTGGGGCCCCGCACTTCATCCCCCAGCCAGCTTGCCACAGCATGACCACATCTCCCCAACTGGGTGTGCCTGCTCTGATCCCCGATCCAGGCAGGAGGCATCAAGCTAGCCTCAGCTAGAGACCTCCCCAAGTGAGCACCAGCCCAGTCAGGGCTGCTTGCCTACTTATGAAGAGAACTGCTTTTTGTGAGAGACTTGGGTGCGGCATATTGGCTCACATTGCTCACCCCTCCCATCTCTGATAACAGCTGGAAATACCTGAGCCTTGAATGGAGGCATGAGCTGTGGCCCTTTATTTATTTTTGTTTGTTTATTTATTTACTCTTTAGATTTTTATCCCGCCCTCCCCAAAGGCTCAGGGCGGCTAACAAGGGCATAAATGCCAGATTAAAACAATAAGGACAGTATAAAAATACAATAACACAACATAATACAGTTATTAAAAATATTGGTGCTCCAATACTCACTCCGAATCATAAAACCAAGATGGTGTTCTGAAGATGTTATAACAGAACAACAGCAGTATATGTCCCCACAACCCTGTCATCCGCCAGGGACGTCTTGCACCACCGATGATACCCGCACCAGCGGTGGTAGACTGCGGTGATGGGGAACGTGTTGGTGGAATAATGGTGGCAGTGGCTCCTACTCGAAAGCCTGGTGGAAGAGCTCCATTTTGCAGGCCCTGTGGACCTGCACAAGGTCCCGCAGGGCCCAGATCTCTTCTTGGAGCTCATTCCACCAGGTAGGAGCCGCCACCGAGAACGCCCTGGCCCTAGTCACAGCAACTTTGATGGTCCTGGGGCGTGGGATGTCCAGGAGGTTTTGGCTCCCTGACCGTAGTGCCCTTGGAACATGCAGGGAAAGGTGGTCCCTTAGGTAGGCCAGACCCTGGCCATATAGGGCTTTAAAGGTAAGAACCAGCACTCTGAAGTGAATCCGGTACGCCATTGGCAGCCAGTGCAGCGCTTTCAGCACAGGCCGGATGTGATCCCGTCTAGGGAGACCCATCAGCAGCCCGGCTGCAGCATTCTGCTCTAGTTGCAGCTTCCAAATTTGCGACAGAGGCAGCCTCATGTAGAGAGCATTACAGTACGCTAGCCTTGAGGTGACCGTCGCATGGATCACTGTGGCCAGGTCATCACGGTCGAGGAAAGCGACCAGCTGCCGCGCCAGCCGAAGATGGTAAAAAGCCGACTTGGCAGTGGCTGCTACCTGGGCCTCCATCGTTAAGGAGGAGTCCAGGAGCACACCCAAACTTCTAACCTCCGACGCCGGCACCAAAGGCACCCCATCGAAGGTCGGGAGAGGGAGCCCCAACCCCGAACCGATCCGACTCAGACCCAGGACCTCCGTCTTTGCCGGGTTTAGTTTCAGCAGATTCAGTCTGAGCCAACCAGCCACGGCCTGTAACACCCGGTGAAGGTCATCTGGAGTGGAGTCCGACCAGCTGCCCAGCATCACATGTAGCTGGGTGTCATCTGCATATTGATGACACCCAAGCCCACAACTCTGGGCAATCTGGGCAAGGGGGTGCATGTATAGCAGCTTCCTTGTGGGCCTATCAAATGGATTCTCTGACACCTCCACCATATCCGCCAGCCCAGGAAGGCCCAGATTGCATTGAGCATCCATTGGGGCCAGGACCTTCACTGGGAGATGTGGCATTTCCCTTTCAGCCACAGCAGGGTAGCCCAGTAAATGTAGGGGAGGAGGGGTTGCCCCCAAGACAGTTCATGTGAAAGGAGCTGTGGCCCCAAAAAGCTTGTGCTGGAATAAATTTTCTTATTCAGTAAAGTGCCATGGATTTCTCATTTATTCTTCCACCTAGATTAGCAAACACTAAATTATCAGCTGTGGAAAAGATGTGCAGCTCAGCACATGTACCCAGAGATCTAGCAGCATATTCTGGAGATGAGGTCCCCCTTTCCCTCAATTTTGAAGATTTTCTTTTTGTTTTTCTGGTGTTCCTGAGTGCCATCATTAAGGCCATGAGGGAAGGGGTACAGTCGGGCATCCCTTGATCATGCCAGGCTCCAGCACAACTGAGAATTCTCTCCACAAGGAACATTTTTATCAATATTTGTATTAGATTCTGATACCTGTGAGCACTTTCAATTTACCACTGAAAAACAGGGTTAAAATCAAAAAGCATCCACCAATTATCTATCAAGGACTGAATTTATTTATTTATTCAAACTTATAGCCCTCCTTCCCCGCAAGCTCCTAGTGCATCCAAGGAAATTCCCATGAGTACAGACCAACTGCTAACTATTTTATTTATGTTATGTATAGTCCAGTTTTCTCACTGAGACTCAAGGAGGATTAATATACATTAATGTAGTCAACAGGATAGGACGTCCCAGTAAGCAATGTAATAGGATTAGGATTCCAGAAATCTAACTGTGTTAGCAAAGGGGGTCAATCTAGAGAGCTACACCAATAACTATACAAACATGTCAAGTTTTCTTACTCTTACTGCCTACCCTTCATGCAGACTTCCAATCTCTGACAGCTGCCAAACAGCACCAGCCATCTCATTAAATCTCAGCATAATAAATAAGAAAAACTATGTATTCTGTAGACTGAATAAAGGTTTTGCACATAGCAGCTTTTAATCATAATGTGTTTTCTCAGGCACTAATAGTACAACTTATCATGTGGGGGTCTGTTAATTTTTTTGACATTAAAAAAGGGTCGTTGTATATTCAAAAGGGTTGGGCATCACTGATTTAAATCACTATGTTGTCAATAATTCAGAATGTCTTTTTAAAGCTAAACAGATTCAGGTGCCAGAATATCCCTGAGCTAGGTTTATGAACAAAAGCAATGTTTTTTGTTGTCCACTTCTCTGTTCACATTCATTTTTGATCCTTTACTTTCTGACCTATAATGCATGGTATCCTGTGTCCCTTTTCTTACTGTCATGTATGTTAGTTGTTAGGCATGCGAGTGAGCCTGAAATGAAGGTGATAATTGTTATGATGGTTGCTGATTTCACAAAAGCACTGTTCATCCCTATAGCAGAGGAAAACAGAGTGAATAATGTCACTCGTGGGGGGGAGGTCTGTTTCAGAGGTTTCCCAAACACAGTTCCTCTTCCACTCATATGATTTATTTTAATTATGAAAGCCTTTATTTGCAATATTTGGAACCTCTTCCAGAAATAAAAATCTTTGAAAACAATAGGTGAGAAGTTGTTCAGAATTTTCACTGAGGAACACAATATTGGGGAGGGGGGGGTTGCATTGAATTCCCTGAGTGCTTTAGTTCATGGACACTATACATGGACACAGACCCAGAATGACAGAATGAGCAACATACCAAATGTTGCAATTCTACTGACAGCAAATGAATTCAGTACTGTGATTACAAAAATCATGATTTCCCGAAAGGCCTGTATTTACGTGTGCACACGGTATAATTTCAGTTGCTCTTTCTCAATATGTTGTACTTCTGGAGTTTAAACATAAAACTTCTGCGGTGTACGGAGCAGCTTTGGAAGTCTATTAATATGGCCCAAACTAACCTGAGCACTACTGGGAAAAATACAGTTGACTCTATCATGCAGTGCCTGAATATTACGCTCATTCTTTACTCTTATGGCTTAGGCATTTGTGATCTCATTCACATCTGACTTCATTCCACGCCTCGTGTACCTGTATATGTACAGTGAAAATGGCACCATGCATGGCTTCGTGAACCATACGCTATCCTATTTTAATGTCAGCGATTTTCAAGAAGGAACAGCTCCAAATGACAATATGGAGCTTGGCTACCCAGTCCAAATATGCAGGTACATAATGTTATTTCTCTTCTTAATGCTGTTCATTAGGATTTCATTCATACATTTCACATTGTGTCTGTGTTTGTATGAAATTCTATGTGACCATACCTCAGTTGATATTTCACGGGGCCTCACCACCCGGAATTTTCTTTCTGCACCTTGCTCACTTTCTACTGCTAACAGTAGCTTCTTCTCTGGCCTCATGCTGTTGTGCAGTCACTGGGAAATAAGAAGTTGTAGCATTTCTGCTTCTGTGGCCAGCAGTGGCCCTTTTTGTATTGAACATGGAAAATCTCTAGTCAGATTACCATTTTCCATGTCCAGGATATATGGTGAATTTCCCACATGATGCATCATTGATTTTTGCTGTTTCTCTGCTATAGATTTGGTTTATGTGCAGGCTTATTACTACATAACATTTCTAACAAAAAGTAGTTCAGGCACTAATGGTCCTAATACATTACAAAATGCACATGTAGTACTCCAGATACGTTAATGGATTTGTGTTGAAAAATAAGAGTGGACAAGAACTATTCATGGCTCAGCATTTCAACAGATATGACTGCTTCTTCCCTTCAGCTTCTAATAATTTGTACCTGGTATTCTATGAGCATACTTAGGAATTATTACTAACAAGGAATAAGGTTCATTGTGGAAATAAATACAATGGACTCTAGAAAGAGGCTCTAGGTGGGTACCCAATTTGCCGTGGTGACCTCAATAGGGTATAATGACACAGAGCTTACCATTTTCTCCAGGGGAACTGATCTCTGCCATCTGAAGAGCAGTTTTAATTCTGAGTGATAGCCAGTCCTCACCTGGAGATTGGCAGCAATGGTCCCTCAGGAGGAAACGGCTGGTTTGGAGGGTGGAGTCTATGGCGTTGTACCTGTCTGAGGACCCACCCTCCTCAAACCTCACCCTCTCCAGGCTCCACCCTTCAAATCTCCAGGAATTTCCCAACCCGGAGGTGGCAACTAACATCTAATATATTCATACATATTCAATATGGTCCACATAGGACTCCTTAAAGAGCTTAAATACATTAGAATATAGCCAAACTCTCTTCCTGTACAGCCAAAGTCTTCTCTGAAGTGGCCAGTGGCTAATATATTCAGACATATTCAATATGGTCCACACAGGACTCCTTAAATACAGTTCAATATATTAGAGTTCAGCAAGGCCCTCTTCCTGTACAGCCAAGGTCTTCTCTACAGTGGTCAGTGGCAACGAATTCCCAGGTTCTCATCGTCTCAGTATTTATTTTCTTCAGGCCACCTTCCAGAAGAACTATAAAAGAAGACTTCAAGCAAATAACCCATTGCAAAGAAATTTCTTTTTTTCCTTTCTTTTTTTTTTATCATCCAGATAAACTCAAATAAATTCAACTCACCCTGCCAATTTCACAAAATTGAGTACTTCTAGCTGACTTGAAATGCAGGCTTCTAAGCAATGAAGTCAGTATGCACTTACATAGAGGCACTGTATTATAATTACCTGGTTTGCCTCTTTCATACTGCATGGTGGAGAAGAGTTTAGAATTAAATAGTCCTGGTCAAAGTAGTCTGGTAAGGCCCTAACTAAGGTGGAAGGTTTATTTATTTATTTATTTATTTATTTATTGTTTATATTTATATCCTGCCTTTCCAGATATCTGGCTCAAGGCGGCTAACAACATTAAAATGGCATAAACAACCAAGTTAAAACAATTAATAAATACCATACCAGTTAAAACAACACCAGTTGCAATTAACCCAACAGAAATGGCGGTAATCCAAATCCCATCCAACGATAGGGGTAGCATCCAGCGGAATCTCAGGCCCGAGGGTGTTCTAAAATTTCAGACCAGACGATGTTCCAGGGCAGACTCATCAGTGGCAGCCTCTAATCGAAAGCCTGGTGGAAGAGCTCCATTTTACAGGCCCTACAGAACTGTAAAAGGTCCCGCAGGGCCCTGATGTTCTCGGGGAGCTCATTCCACCAG
>NW_015165832.1:2001128-2009954 GCF_001447785.1 Gekko japonicus | reverse complement strand
TTTTTTCAGGAGAGGGCAGACCATCGCTTCCTTGAGTGCCCCTGGGAAAAGCCCCTCAATGAAGGACTTGTTGATAATGTCCCTGAGGGCGCCTCGTAGCCCCTCATGACTAGCTTTTATAAGCCATGAAGGGCACGGATCAAGGCAACACGTGGTTGGGCATACCATTGAAAGCAATCTGTCGACTTCCTCAAGACTGAGTGGACTGAAATAATCCAGAATAGAACTAGAAGACGTGCAAGGAGCCTCGAGTTTGCTCACTGTCTCAACTGTAGGTGGGAGGTCGCGGTGGAGCAGCAGGACTTTATCTGCAAAATAGCTCGCAAAAGCCTCACAGCCAATGTCCAATTCCCTATCATTTAGCCTGCTCTGTGACAGCTCTGCTAATGACCGAATAGTTCTAAATAATTGTGCCAGGCATGAGCTAATATTGCTAATCCTGGAAATTGGCAGCAATGGTTCCCCAAGAGGAAAAGTAGTCTTTCTCCACAGTGGAGATCAAAGCAGCTTACATCATTCTCCTTTCCCCTTTTTGATCTGCACAACAACCCTGTGTAGGTTAGGCTGAAAGACTGTGACTGGTCCAAAATCACCCGCTCAACTTTCACAGCAAGAACCTGGATCTGGCAGACCCTGCTCTGAAGTGGTAACAGCTATGCCTAGGGTAGCAAACCTCCAGGTGTGGGGGTAAAGATCGCCAGCTATCACAACTGAACTCCAGACAACAGATCTCTCTCCCCCAGGAGAAAATAACTGCTTTAAAGGGTGGAATCTATGGCAATCTATTCAGCGGAGGCATCTCCCCTCTCCAAACTCTGGCTTCCATAGACTCCACCACAAAATATCCAGGAATTTCCCAACCTGGAGCTGGCAACCCTAGTCAGGACTGGCCCCAATGAGTTCCTCACAAAGGCCAAATGAGGCCAGGAAGGGGCCTCCTGCCTTTGCCTTTTTACTGACAGAACCAAGCTTGGTTGCCTAGCAGCAGCCACTGAGGGATAAATTACCCCCACAGCAGGAGGAGAAGAGAATGGTTTGACAGCCGGTGGCCCACCTCAGTGGCCAGCCTATGACAGAGGAACCAAGCAGAAGTGTCTTTGTCAGGAGAGACAGCTATTTTGGCAGTTCATTCTGTCAGGGAAGAGTGTCCAGGCTGGCAGTGGGCAGGGAAGAGGATTGGACCCAGCCCCCAGCCAATGGCATGTGACTACTCTTGAGTGGTGGTTGACTGGCCAATGGCTGATGGAGCACACAGCACGACCAGTGGGAGAGTTCGAAAGTGCCAATACATAGGGCAATTATATATATATAATATACCTATGCAACATTACAGGTTAGACAGTAGATTACTGGACTATTACAAATAATCTTTAAGTCATTGGTGGTTTTCACATAGCAACAGCCTTGTGTGATTTCCCCATTGCTGCTGCAGCTGCTGATATGGCGCAGTGGCAATGGGGCTTTCGCATAGCACTCTCTGCCCCGTCCCCCAGAAGTGGCCATCTCCCCTCTTTTGGGCCACTACGGCCTTTTTGATTTTTTAAAAATCATCCGTTACATATCAGTATACAGTTGTAACAATAAATGTACCAGGTTCAGTGAATTCACAGCTTTCATTTGTAGAAGAAAATAAGTCTCTAGGCTCTTCTGTTGAAGAGACATGCCTTTCCAGTTACACCTATGAAATGGTCTAGAAAATTATTTTTTTTAATAAAATCTGCAAATTCACAAAACCTGGTACGTGTAGAGTTATAATATTATAAGAATATAAAAAGGACATTTTTTAAAAAGCCCCCACAGGGGTAAGGGCAGGGAAAATGGCAGTCATATAGGTGGGAAAATCCAAATTTTTCCACCCACATGGCAGCCATCTCAGCTTTATTGCAATCTTTCCCAAAGCAAAGCAGTTTTGAGAAAGATTGGAGAAATCCCAGGAGGTGCAGGAATGTAACACAATGGCTGTGGGGAAGCTGGAAAAAATACACTTCTCAATAGCATTAAACCTGAGATAATTAACCCATGTGGAAATCTCCCGTGTCAGTTAATACACTGTAGATTTAAAAAAAAATCTTTTGTTTTAGTCAATGAAGGCTTGTTGGATTTACTCAGGCTGGGCCCACTACAATAGTTCAATAACCTACAGTATGCACGTTAACACATTTCAGAATTAAATGTTCACATAATAGAACAATGAAACTAGTAAATTTTAATAGTTGGCTAAAATAGCAATGTGCCTACTGGTAAGAAAAGATTACAGTCCTCAGAACCCAGTCAGTCAAAATAGTTTCAGGGCTTGATTACGATGTTTTCGTGCCCATGAGCTGAATATTGCCACTGTTTCTGTGGTCCTCTTATCAGACTCAACAGATGGTAATCCACAAAACAGGCTGGGAAAGTAGCCATAAGTGGAGCTAACATATTAGCTCTTTGCTCAGTATACATCTTACAAGAAAACAAATTGAGCTCCACAGTGGCACAACCTCTGCATGCATGGGATTCCTCTAAATCTACCAGTTAGCTCTGCTAAATAGAGTTCATTAAATCAATCTAAGGAGAATAGCCGACGATAAGCAGGGACCATGCGATACTTTGGCCCCGTTCACACACCGAATTTGCCATGGGAAAGCCACAAATGTTGGGCGGATTTTCCGTGTTCGATAACACTGCAACATCTGGCGGGCGTAGCACACCATGGCCAACCTGTGGCAGCCCGCAGAAAATGCGCGGTTAAAAAGTACCTGCATAAAAGTACTGGCAAATGGTTTGCCACGGTCTGGCGTCCCGCAGAAAATGCACGGTTAAAAAGTACCTGCACAAAAGTACTGGCAAATGGTTTGCCACGGGCTGCCGACAGACACCTTCCATGTGATCGCGCTGGCACAGCTTTTCCCTCAGACGACCGAGGGCTGTAATTTTTGTTCAGCTGTCGTCGTCCCCGCCCCCCCCCCCCCCCCCGTGTTATCTGGCCCGTGTGACCGGGGCCAATAAATATTTATTACAAGAAAAGAGAAACAAGGCACAAAACCAAGGTAATGTGGCGAGCAGACTAGCTTAACATCAGCTTCAAGCATTTGCCAGTCCAATTCTTCAAGCCTTTCTATCACAGCTACACAGACTTTGTTTAACCCTAGCATCAATAAATATGTTGTGAAGAAACTCAGTTTGGCAATTTTCTTGTCTTTCCTCTGGCTTCAATAGCTGGGATTAGAGTCAGTTTGAAGCCAGTTTACCATAGCTAGGATGGAGTCAGATAAGAGGAGAGACAGCCTAAATTCGATAGTTGCAGACCAAACTGTGATTGAAATTTGCTCCCTATGAGGCTATGCACTTAGGTGCTCCAAAAAGTGCACATAAAAGAGCAGTTTGGAAGCATTGAATCCAAATTGGGGCTCCATATAATAGCTAATCCATGACTTTTACTTCATAGACTCATAAGGCTGAGGGAACATAATCTCTACCAAGGGAAAAAGGAACATCTGAATAGCTGCAGGATGATTTGTTCTGGTACTAGCTGAAGCTCCTTGCAGTGCAGGATCCAAGAAAGTGATGAATGGCAATGGAAGCCCCGATAATTAAATGAGTGAATTTGTTTAAGAGGCTTGTTCAGCAACCACTTCATGGCACACAGATCTGGCCTTGGGGGAAAAACATCCTTTGATGCTTTTATAGTCGACATAGAAGGATTCAGACTTAAAATGTTCAGCAAATAGTTTTAAAGTTTGATGCATACCATAACTGCAGAGAGTGAAAGTAAGACAGTGCTGCTGGCATATAAAAGAATAGAAATTGGGTGACCAGCCAATTTAGGGGAAATACAGAAAGTGAACATTACAAGGAACCATTATAACCAACAGAATATTCCCTTGCATACTTCATGTTGTAATTTGTTTGAGAGATTATTTATTCAAGTGTAAAGTTATATGTAACAATATGTGTAACAGCGTTTGTATGGAAAGCTATGCTCTCATCTGTATAGCCCAGGCTAGCCCAGGCTCATCAGATCTTGGAAGCTAAGCAGAGTTGGCCCTGGCCAGTATTTGGATGGGAGACCGCCAAGGATTACCAGGGTCATGACTCAGAGGCAGGCAATGGCAAACCACCTCTGAATGTCTCTTGGCTTGGAAACTCTCTGGGGACGCCATAAGTCAGCTTGATAGCACTTTCACCACCACCATGGAAAACTATTGTTGCCCATTATTCACAGGTGGTTTCCACATCGGGGCGGGTTTGCATGGTTTCCTCTTTGCTCATGTGGGCGATGATAAAGCACAGCAGCAGCAGCAGGGTTTCCACATGGCAGCTTCTTCTGCCTCAGGCCCCCAGCAGCAACCTCTCCTTCCTCCCCAGGGCTACCAGGAGGACTTTTATAATTTTCTAAAAAATAGAACTCTAAAAAACAAAAGGTGGGAATTCAAAAAACCCATTACACATACTGGTGAAATGAATTCCCACCTTTTGTTTTTTAGAAGTCTCTATCCCTTCTTTTGCAGAGATTTGCCTTTCCACTAAAATCTGTGCAAGGGAGTGGCCAGAGACTTACATTTTTAAAAAAGTAAAAGTTGAGAATTAAGAGAACCTGTTACACATATTGCTCTAACAGTATTGTAGTGGCAGGGTCGGGCAACATGGTTGTCCTGTGGGAGGAAAGATCTGAACTTTCCCAACCATACAGCAGCTGCCCAGGCTTTGTTGTAGGCTTTCCAAAAACTTTGGTACAAAGCAGGTTTGAGAAAGATGGGAGAAAATCAGGGGAAACCATGGCAGGTGCCCCACAATGCTATAGTGAAGCAAAAAACAAACAAACCCTGCTTGTCAAGAGCATTGAGCCCTGTGGCAGATAGCCCATGCAGAAGTGGCCACAGTTGCCTTTTCCATTCATCTGCCTTCTGCTGTTATGCCTTTAAGATACATAATATAAGCCAGTAGCTCTGGTTGCCACTGGTCAAGCTATTGTCACATACAAATTTATTTTACTTCCTTCATCCACATTTATACGCCTTTGTCATGTCCCACCTTAGTTTCCTTACTCTAAACTAAAAAGCCTCAAATGCAGTCTAAACATCTAGCTAACCCCAAAAAGTTGTAATCCTGCATATAGATATTTGTGAACAAGTACCACTGAATTTATAGTGGGACAATTCTGAGTCAATATGCATTGAAATTTCCCCCCCTTCCTTTTTCACAAAGTCGCTACTCAAATAATGGCTGTTCGGCACAACACCAGAGTCTAAATGAGGCAGGGAGCAGCTGTGCATTTCAAATGTAGTAGAAAAGCTATAGACAATCCTCAATGGTATATGCACAGAAGGAGATAGAATGCAGCAGCTGATAACAGGCCCTTAGCCAGGGATTTCTACATGGGGGGGGGGCATTTTAATTCCTCGAGGGGGCACTGATCCAATTAAATGTAATTTAATTAATTTATGCATTCCAGCTGGGCCGGGATGCCCAGAGGCTGGTCGCTAGCCACCAGATCCTGGGGGTTGGGGCAGCTTGGCCCAGATGGGGAGCATAAAGCAGCCCTTCAGGTCCATCCTGGGCCAGAGGGATGGAGGCACTGGATGGCTGCCTGTTCTCGTCATCCTCGGCTGCCTTCCTCTGTGAGGGCAACTCGCCCTGCTGCCTGCCTTCCCCTGCAGGCCAACGACAACTTGGAGCAGCACATGTAGGCACCCAGTAGGCCCCCACTGGCTGGCCAGTACCTGCACAGGGCATGCAAAGCCTGCAAGAAGCAGTCGAGCACGGGCAACTGTGCCAGGTGGCCACGCTGTGTGAAAGGCAGCACCTCCAGAAAGTCAACGAGGCCTTCAAGGCCCTCAAGCACTGCATGGCTGCCAGCTGGGACAAAGGGCAGCAGTACCTGGCTCGCTTCGAATGGTGTGGCCGAAGCACTACTGCCTCCTCCAGGATCCCTCCCCTTGTCATCCAGCCCATCCCTCCTTAAGCCAATCAGACAGCCCAGGGCAGAGCTGGGGGCCAGTGGGAGCCAGGAAAAAGGACGCTGATGCAGGGAGCCGAGCATGACTACAGGACCTCTGGGCAGGGCATAAGGAACCGCCCATCCCCGCCACAGTCCAGGAAGTGGCAATTAACGATCCTGGAGGAAAGTGCAGTGCAGGGGGAAGGCAAGTAGAAGTGGCAGCCATGGCAGCGCAGTGAGAGTTCACAGCAGCTGCTGCATCTTGCCAGAGAGCTGGGGGCCTGGGCTGAAAGGGAGTCAGGGGGCTTTGGTAGGAAGTCAGGGGGCCAGGGCCCAAAATGCCCCACTGTAGCTACGGGGCTGGCTGATAATGACATTTCCAGAAATACAATGTTTCTACCCACAGAGCACCCTCTGCAGCCCAAACGTATTTCTGGGGGCTGCAGCAGGAGAGGGTAGTTGAGAAAACTGTACTCCCCAGACAGAAATCATTCTGTCAGTGGAAATACTTCTGTGGATCTAAGTCAATGTCTCCATAACAAATTTTTTAGGAGGGGTGTTGTTGTTGTTTTGTCTCTTATCTGGCACCACCAAAAGGGGCAATGTGGAATCAAGGACCGTGATGTAGGATGCAAGTAACCAGTACATTGCATGTCTCAAAGATTCCAAGGGCCACCATTACGTCTACCAAGAGACAGGTCTAAAGGAAATCCTCTTCAGATCCCACACATTCATCCAGCAGCTGCTTCTCCTTAGAAATAGGAGACACAGCTGCAGCAGAGGGGAGACACGAATGTCTGCTTATTGTATGTGTACATCAAGGTAACAGCACTTAAAATCCAAAGTATATTTACAGTGCATCCTATATGGGCTTAGACTGGAGTAATGCCTCACAGCCTTGCACTCTTAATTTGGAGGTATATTTGAATACTCTTTAAAGGGATTTGACAGAGATACTTTTTAAATGTATAATCGAGATATGTTTCCAGATACCTGATTTTAAAGATGTTGATCTGTATTTTGTGCTTTGACTCCATGACTGCTCTGAATTAGATCTTGTGCTCTGCACAAGGCCAGGCTTTTATATTCACGAACCAACTGTGCTTACAAATGCTCTCTTTCTATTTCTAAGAGGTTTACATTTGAAATATAAGCAGAGACAATAGGTGGATATTACAGGGACACAAGAAAACAAGACAATACTAGTCAACATATTGTCAATGAATTCAACTCACCAGCTGCCTAGCTATTGTCATACCCTTTGTTTTCTATTGAGCCAAATGGAAATTAATTTTAAGACAAGCTAGCTAGCTAGCCCTTTACGACTGTGGATTGTTTTAAACTGATTTTATCTGTGTTTACAATTGTCTATGTTTTATCCTTTTGTAAGCCACCCTGAGCCTGCCTCGGCGGGGAGGGCGGGGTATAAATTGAACTAATAAATAAAGAAATTGTACCAAAGTGTGCTGTTGATTTAGCATGAATTCATAAATTCCAGCTAGAACTTACTGAATCTCAGATGTCTTATTTTTTTAGATACAAAGATTACCGAGAGCCCCCATGGTCCGAAAATAAATATGAAATTGCAAAGGATTTCTGGGCTGTGCTAGCAGCAAGATTAGCATTTGTAATAGTGTTCCAGGTAAAGTATGACTGAAACCCAATCGGCGTGAATAGCTGCAAACTCAGTGAGATTAGAGAAACTGAATGGCATATTATGAGTTACTGTACCAGAGTGGCTAACAGAATAAACTGTGAAAAGGGAAACTCCCTGTTCATGGACATTCCGTGTCCATAGGCTGCAATGTGATGATACAAGAGATATGCACCTACCATGACTCATATTCTCCCACATTTAATGTAACACAAAACATGGTACACTATATATTTCTGTACCCCATCACCAATAGTTCATACACAATAGTCCAAAGCAATAGTTCATACACAATATGAAACTAGTTTACCCAAACTGATTATGTTTAGTATGGGTATCTGAATGCAGGCTACTCCTCTAGCTAGGGTTAGAATCTGAAATCCTGTTAACCACAATTAATCTTAACGATGGTTTGGTGTGACATACTGATGGAGAGATCCCGGTTGAATCCTGGCTCAATCCCTAGCACTGTTCTTGTACTCTCCTTAGCTACAAAATGAAGGCACTGAATTGGCATTAGGTAACCCAGGATTTGCAAACTGAATCCTGGTTTTATAATAACTATAGTTAAAATAAACCAGCAGGAGTAACCAAATCCAAGCAGAATGATATCATATCGTATTGCACTAGATGTTACCAGGAAGAAGAAACAAGGAGCCATAAGGCAGCTGCAGCATGTATATTCTACTCTTTATAATGCTGCTGTTTCCCAGAGTCAGACACCCATCTAAAAATGGTGATAATCATATTGGCCTTAATACAGAATGGTGTGGATTACTGAGATACTGCTTGATGTGACGTGCCTTCATATTTATAAAATGCTATATGAAAGTACAGTGTTGTTTGCTTGTATGATATTATAAATGGGATTTTCCATTGGACTCTCCCTTTCAAACCTATGTTATCAATTTGATAATTTAAAAATTAAGAAAACAATTCAATGAGAGAATATTTCAGGAGTGGCCAAACTGCAGCTTGGGAGCTGCATGCAGCGCTTTCACACATATTGTGTGGCTCCTGGCAGGGCGGCTGGGGAAGCGAAGGGGAGGCATACCTCCCCGATTGGTCTTCCCTCCCCTGCCAGTGTTCCCCTCCCTGGGTAGTCTTGAGGTGGGGAGAAAGAAAGCAACTGCAACTTTAAACGCATTCTCAAAGCCCCCCCACCCCCACCAGCTGGCTTGGAGAAGGCATCTGTCTCTTTAAACCCCTTTTCCAAGCCAAGCCAGCTGGCAGAAGGATGTGGGGGGGGGGG
>NW_015165832.1:1987472-2000909 GCF_001447785.1 Gekko japonicus | reverse complement strand
CTTTTTACCTCCCTTCCCCATCTGTTTTCTTTCTTTCTTTCTTTCTTTCTTTCTTTCTTTCTTTCGTTCTCTGTCTCTCTTCCTTCCTTCCTCCCCCTCCCTCCCTTCCTCCCTCCCCATCTATTTGCTTTCTTTGTTTCTGTTTCTCCCTCTCTCTCCTTCCCTTCCACTTCTTTCATTCTTTTCAGCTTTCTCCCTTCTTTCATTCCATCCTCCCTCCCCCTCCCTCCCCATCTATTTGCTTTGTTTTTCTCTCTCTTTCCCCATTCCTCCCTCCATTATTCATCTATTTGCTCTCTTTCCACCTTTCTTTCTCTTTCTCTCTCTCTCTCTCTTCATTCCCCCTCCCTCCCTCCCTCCACCATCTGTTTGCTTTCCTTGTTTCCCTCTCTCTCTTTCTTTCCACCTCTTTCATTCTTTCTGTCCACCCCTCTCTCTTTCTTTCTCATTGGACAAATAAATATCATTATCAATATCTGTTTTTACCCCTTTTGTTTTTATTTTGGCAGTCTCATTTATAATGTTAACAAAAAGCAAATGTGCATATTTTCCAATAAAAATGTGTGTAATATTTGTTCATGTCTTGCAGCTCTCAAACATCTGACATTTATTTTATGTGGCTCTTACATTAAGCAAGTTTGGCCACCCCTGGAAAATTTGAACCCATTTACACTGAAGACCTTTTTCCTCTTGGAGATTATGTTCTATGCAGAAAATGATATATGAATAGAGACATGAATTTTCTGCCACAGGAGGAAGAATCAGGCAGATGCCCCTGTAGTGGCAATTTCCCATGTGGTAGATCCAGACTAGGAGAAAATGTCATTCATTACATATTACTGCTTACTTTTTGTTTTTACTTTTTTGGAATTAGCATCCATTAAGAAAAAGTGCACATAAAGCAGAGACTAATCCAAAGTCCTTCTTTTGTTTGTCATCATCTGTGTTTTGTGCAAGTATCAGTGAACTGTGTCCAAGAATAACTAGTTTTGTAAAACACCCTTTGAAAAAATGTAGTTGTGTACATTATACAGAGATACAGCTATCATAGAGGATTCTGAAAAACTCTTATATATCAGACCTATCTTGGCAGTAATTCCCATTGATTTCAGTGGAGTTTACTTCCAAGCAGATATATTTACAAACACAGATAAGCACTTTTTAAGTCTCATTGACTTCAGTGGGACAGCTAATGAAGCAAAATGGATTTTCACATTTTCCTAAGGCTGCATCGTGTCTTTAGATTTGACTTTGCTAACATTTTCTCATAACTGTTTCCATCTCACTTTTCTCAGAACTTGGTCATGTTTATGAGCGACTTCGTGGACTGGATTATTCCAGACATCCCTAAGGACATTAGTCAGCAAATTCATAAAGAAAAAGTTCTTATGGTGGAGGTCTTCATGAAGGAAGAACAAGGGAAACTGCAGTTGCTAGAAACCTGGAGAGATAAAGACAAAAAGAAAGGTGAAAACTGTAATAACCACAGCCCCAGGCCATCAATGAGCCATAGGGGAAGTGTGTCTTCATGTCATTCATGCCATGTTGAAGTGTAGAAGAGGAAGTTGTTTTACATTGGGGCATTCCATTCATAAACAAGCCATGACGACTTGATTCTTAATCAACCTGGTGCATGTTTAAGCATATGCAACCATTTTGCTTATGTGTGTGTGAGAAATAATGCTCTTACACAGACGGAGGACCATATTCTGTTTTGAACAAGTTTTTTTTTGCACAACAAGTAATGCAGGGATTTTTTTACATATTATATAAATATAAATATATATTTCATGGTTAGCTTCTATCGCTGTTTTTATTTTTATTTTAAGCAGGTAGGTTTCAGTAGGCTGTTCTCTGAGAATTTTATTTTAGCTTTTACATTGGGGCATTCCATTCATAAACAAGCCATGACGACTTGATTCTTAATCAACCTGGTGCATGTTTAAGCATATGCAACCATTTTGCTTATGTGTGTGTGAGAAATAATGCTCTTACACAGACGGAGGACCATATTCTGTTTTGAACAACTTTTTTTTTTGCACAACAAGTAATGCAGGGATTTTTTTACATATTATATAAATATAAATATATATTTCATGGTTAGCTTCTATCGCTGTTTTTATTTTTATTTTAAGCAGGTAGGTTTCAGTAGGCTGTTCTCTGAGAATTTTATTTTAGCTTATTTATTGAGAAACAACCGAAGGGAAACATCAAAGTGCAAGTATTTTAAAAATTTGCTCCCCATTTCCAATGTCATTCATTACATATTACTGCTTACACCAGTAAAATCAAATAAACATGTAATTGGGCATGTTTCTTTGCAAGACTTTGGCATAACATCTCTGGAGTTGAATCTGAAGACTTTGTGAGAGGAGAAGTCCTGTTAAATTTCCTGGGCTTTCTATTCTGATTACTCTGGGGGGTTTTTTCCATAAGTCACAGCAGTGGCAGCATAGGTTTATTTCTTACTTTACTGGAATCTCCAGTTATTGGTATAATTCCTCACCTCAGCTGCACTTTATTCATAATTACACAAAAAATGGTCAGAGCGAGATACTTTATTCCTGCTACTCAGAGCAGATCACTTAAATAGATTTCATTTCTTTTTACATAAGAGATGAAGAATTTGTGGAAGGGCATTTAGTTAATGCAGAGCATCTAGTGCACATTCCAGAGGGGGTCCAGAGGACAAGATGGAATATTAGCAACAGCACAACTTCCCCAAGCACTGAAGGGCCTTTTTAAAAAGTGCCCTGAACTAAAGAGCACATGTAGAGCTACTTGAAACGTGCACTGCCCACCACAAGCAAGAATACCTAGTTGCTGAAGAATATACTGAATAACCTTATTTCCTAAGCATCTATGCTCAGATGTCATCCCTGGTCAGTATAGCCAGGCATCTCGTATTTTAGTACATCCTATGCTTTCAGATTCCATAATACTCCTACAGTTTCAATCACTAAAGGTCTCGGTTTCTTTACTTTTTGTAGTTATGATATCCAAAAACCCTATTGCCTGTTAACACCACTTTAATGTTGTTCCTTTATAACCTCTCTGCCCCTTTCCATCCTTAGTCATTCCTCTTGTCCTATTCCACACCAAAATGATCAAACCGTTGGAGTACTTACCTAATGAAAACTTGGGGCTTTTTAAAGGAAAAACTGTGTAAAGGAATATTGATAGTACTTTACGCAATTATTAATGGTACACAGGGAGTGGAGAGTGGCTGGGTTCCGTTTCTCATAGTACTAGGTCACCAGTGAAATTGATCAGCCTTAGAGCAGGAAAAGAGGAAGTATTATTTCACAAA
This sequence comes from Gekko japonicus, assembly GCF_001447785.1. Lineage (NCBI taxonomy): Eukaryota > Metazoa > Chordata > Lepidosauria > Squamata > Gekkonidae > Gekko > Gekko japonicus. Next base: position 1,997,599 of record NW_015165832.1, on the reverse strand, counting down.
ATGAGTGACTAATTCAGGGGCAGACTGGGAAGAGAAAAGAGCTCCAGAAAAGGACCATGGGCCTGCCCCCAAGGAGGGAAGGAACAAGAGTCAACCTACCACCTGCCCATTTGACCAGACACCTTTCCATGTGGGCTTGGTTGGGTCTGGCACCACCTCTCCTGAGCATGGCTGGGGCAGCCCAGGTTTTGCTTCTCCAGGCTGTGTACTGTCTCCCCCTGGGTTGCATGGGGCTCAGGCAGCCCCAAATGCCATCTTCCCTATTCAGGGCTCAGGAGGAATGTGTGCCGCCTCTCTCACATGGGCCTTCTGTCACTTGGCTGGCCCAGCCCACAGCAGGGGGAATTCACTCAGTGGCAGAAGTCCTGGTAGACATAATGGCCAATCTGCCCGTGGATTAATTTACAGAATTCACTACCACCAAATGTAGTGATAGCCACTAGTTTAGATGACTCTTTAGAAGAGGTAGACACATTCATGGAAGACAAGTCTACTAAAAGATATTAGGCATGATACCTAAATGAAACCTCCCCTTTAAATGGTAGGTTTGGGGATATATAGTGCAGGAAGGCTTTTGTGTTCATGCCCTACTTGTAGGCTTCCTGTAGGTATGTGACTGACCACTGATGAACACAAGATACTGGTCTAGACAATGTCTAGGGCTCGGCTGATATGCTAAGCAGTTGATTCCTCATATTCATCTTTCGCAAAGGCAACTGAACAATTCCTGTAAGAAGGAGGGAATTTTATTACCCATTCTTATAATCTTACTTGGATCAAATTTAAAATTAGAATTATTCAGTTCAATTGTTAAAAATTGGATTCCTAGGTCCATCACAAAGATCTGGGCTTCCCGGGAAAGTGCCCAAATTATTACTAATGAAAAGTATATCCAAATGGGCTTCTGGTTGATCCTGGCTTTACCTTTATGTTTCTCTTTAGGCTTGCTGAAGCTAAACACTCTATCTTGGCATTAAGCCCCACAGAATAGCTGAGAGAAATTCAGGGGCAGATGCTAATCTCTGTCAACTCAAAAGGCAGCACTAGGAGAGAAAGGAAAGGCAGACAAGTGAATTAGGGAAGGAGAGTGATTGCAGAAAGGAATGGCAAAAGGAGACGACAGCAAAGGATGTGGAGTAGTGGCATCCTTTAGTAACTACTTTAAAGATTCTGGTATAGAGTGTCCTTGGCGAGACTTGAATGTGTGTGGGTTTTTTAATACCAGTAGTAACATTACAGATCACTCACAAAGTCTTGGTTGGGGACGGGGGTGGTAAGACGTCCCTGGTACTAAATAACTTTGAGTTATATATTTTACCTCACAATGACTTTGAGGAGGTATTTTTTCTCTTGAATATTCTAGTTCATTTTCTAGTTCATTGTATTCTAGTTCATTTTCTAGTTCATTGTATTCTAGTTCATTTTCTAGTTCATTGTATTCTTAGCTTATTCATTGCACCATTATTTTACCTTTCTTTAGATTGTCTGTTCAGGGATAACTATATCCCACAGATTCCACTATTGGTATCTGATGTGCCCACTGTGTTTACACTCTGTTTTAACACCAAAAAAGTTTGGATCCTTCACCTTGTCTTGAGAGCTTCTAGCAATAGTAACATGTTCCACTCTAACAGTGCAATCCTAAGCAAAGTTATACCCTGCCAAGCCCACTGACTTCAAGTGGACTTACATGGGTATAACTTTGCTTAGGATTGTACTCTGATGTTTTTATAGGCAGTTTTTCCTATGATCCATGAGGCATCATGTAAATTTAATTAATATTGTATATATCAGACTACCCTAAAACTTATTGCAGCGGCACATCATTACACATAATTACTTAGCTATGGCACCATCATTGTTCAAGCAGCCAGGAGCCTCCATAGATCTCAGGGCCAATTTTTACTTAGCCTTTGATACTTGGTATAGATGGCCTAGTGCAAAATACTTAATGCCTTCAGGCACGAAGGGCATGTACATGTAAAATTTGGTGCATGCCTCTTTAAAATATTTGGAAGCAGCCACTGGTAAAGAATGGGGGCCTTACTTCTGAGGAAGTTTAAAGGACCCACATAGAATTTTATACATACCTGCCCCTAGCTGTAATAGTAGTAAGCATTTATATAGTACTTGCCAGTGTTCAGCTTGTATTGCTGAAAGTATTTGTATATGTACCTGGGTACAAAACATAAAGGGATAATTGATCCTCAAGTGAAGGTACTGGGGAAATCAGCTTAGGCTCCTTTGCTATTTCCGTGCACTTGGCAGTAAATAGCATCCAGGTAGCCAAGGAAAATGGCAACATTCCTCCTAATATTAGCACTAGAAGAAGTAACCCAGATCTTGATTTCAAGTCCTAGTCTTAGACCATTTGTGCCAAGAGCCCAGTCATATCTAACGTTAGGTACGGTGCTTAAGAGAGGAGTTACTAATTGCTGCACAAATGTGGTGTGACAACTGTAATGATGCAGGTGAGCACCTAGAATCGATGTGGCAGGCATAAACTAATTATCTTCTTTGTAAATTATATATATAATCTTTTCTTTCTAAAATGGTGTCAAACCTTCCACTTTTGGCATTCACTTAAGTTGTTTGTGTGTCCTTGCAGCTGTTGCTGCTTTGTTAGCCACCTTATGTCTGAGAGGTTAAGGCAGCATGTATACATAAAATAAATTGATACGCACAATCAAAAGTCTTCTAAAAAACACTTGGGGGCAGGTGTGAGTTCCTAACAGTGCACTACCTCCATTTCCCCACCATCCTCTATGCAGCTGCAACCTGGGAGGAAGCCCATTGCTGCAGTAAAATGCAAATATATATAGTATATTTTTAGTTTAGGGTCTGCCTGGTATCATACACTGAATTATCAATGTATCATGTAAAGTGACAAATATACCGTAGGTTCATTTTGATAGGAAGTGAAACCGCATTCACAATCTGCCACATCTGGCAGTATATTGCAAGTTAACCTGCTGTGTGGTTTATTACCAAACGAAATGTCCCAGACCAATGGTTAATAACCAGTGGTTCTTTCTGTGCAAAACAATTTAAAATGACACCAAATTATGACATAGTTGGATATTGATTAATTTCCATGCAAAGTTTTTGATTAATTCAGTTTTACTATGATTTGTCCAAAAATCTCTTTATGTGGAAGTGAATTATGTTAACCAAATGTTGTCCTAACATGTTTAAAATCTAACCAAAGATTGTTCTTAATAAAGGGCTTATTTTTATTTATAACTGCTTTTATATTTTGAGTTGCAAGAAATGTCACTTTAAAAAACTACTTAGAAGTCTTTCACTGTAATTATAGTCAGCCTTGTCTGCCTTTCCAGACATGGGATTCACAGAAACAAATAAAGATTTATTCTTATTTGACTTGATCTAGTAAATGCCTTGGGCAGTGATAGGAGTCTTGCACATGTGGGACAGCGTGTGCATGTATACTGACCATGGATCCTGTTACCAAGCTAAATGCAAGCTATGGGTATAAATACGCAGGGGGGTGGATGGACATCTGCATGCAGGTGTATTCTGCCCAAGAACCATGTGGTGTGTGGATCAAATTACATATTCCTACTGCATCTCAATACAGATGGGAATGTGTCCATATGTTATTTGGGAAACTGCATGAAGTATTTTGTTACAAACTACTAGTTGCACACAACACCTGAATTAGAGTCAAAGTGTTTCGGATTGGGCTATGTGATCTGTGCAATCATCAGAGTTATTCTGTTGTTGCCTGTAAAGTCCAATAAGCTTTTGATGTAAATAAGATATCACCTAAATTCTCACCCAGGTTCCATACCACAGACACAACATTCCCAATCCAAAATCCTTACATATAGCAGTGTACACGATTAGCCGGTGCTTTCAGCTTTGATGGTGTTTGTCATCACTTGTTGAATTAGGAAGTGGTATGTGGGTAACAATTCTAGCAGTCCCATAAGTGATCAGCATTTTAGGAGTTGACAGTACTGACTGACTGTCTTCTTGGTGACACATAATGCTAGAGCTGGATGCATTCTCCATGCATAGGTGGGGCCACCGTCAGAAGGGTGATCCACAAGGAAACCTCTTTACATGCACAGATTGTGCATCTTGGATTGGGAAGGAGAATTAAGAGTTGGGGAGAGGGAAGAGAGGAGATAACAACTTCCTATTTTCAGAAGCAGAAGTTAATCCCTTTGCAAATTGCTTCTTTTTTTCTCTAGTTACTTTGTGTTAATGAAAAATTTATCCTGAAATAATATACATCTGTTATCTCAATTAAAAAGCAAGACAAATGTCACACCAATACAAAATATATAGTACAAATCATGCCTTTTTAACTTACAGTTTTAAAATGGGGCAAATGACTAGATTTATTTACATACTCTGAAAGCAAATAATAGGGCATAAAGAAATTGTAAAGAATGATCTAAAAATATTGTTGGCCAAAAACATTCCTGTAAATATTAAGACTATATACTCAAATGTTCATTATTTGCTGAGATCATTAAATGGAAACAAATACTTATACTTGTTTTATAGTTTCTTCTGTACTACATTTTTTGAAAAAGGGTTTTGTATATAATACTGTATTACTACCTAGAAAATTATATAATGCTCCTTTTCATGGAATCTTTCTTTTTTAAAAAAAAAAAGTAAATGCTTTTAAATCTGCTTTAGTTTTTTTGTTGAATGTTCATTCAAATAACTAATAACCATTCATTCACCTTTTGTGGACAAATACCACTCCATACCACTAATTCTGTTGGCGAAGAAAAACATCTGTTGAACTTGAGAGATGAAATAAGTCAACTGAAACACAATTTTTACATTTTAAGCTTGGCTATGTAACAGGAACAATGCTACATGAAGATCTTACTATACTGTGTGATTTCTCTTGTTTCTTTGTGGTTTGAGCTCTGTGATCAGTAGTGAGGAGCAGGAGAATTTCTGTCATTGCACAGTGGAGGATCTGAACAAAATTCCCCTGAACAAAATTTTCCAAAGTACAAACATATCCGGGCCAATGTAACGTATTTCATTCATTTCTGTTTTGCTTATGTTGTTATGCTACTAATGTTTATGAGCTTGGGTTGGACTTACCTCCCCAAATAATGTTAGTTTCAGAAGGCAGATTGGCCATGTGCGCTGAATCACCATTGTTCTCATATGCAGCACCTTGTACATGTGAAAATGGACCTGAAGACTGTATGAACTGGCATAAGTTTCCTGGGGCATTAAGATATTTCCCTTCACCATCATTTCTGACAATACCAGCTTCTTAGTATCCAACCAGCCCTTAACAGATACTGAGGCTCTCTTGAGTAAGGTCAACTGTACCACCCAGTTGATCTTGTGTTGGCTTTCAACCTGAGGGTGCAACTATTAACAGCCACTGGCAGCTTGAAGATGGGGATAAGAGGGAAGAACTAACATCTGAAATGCTACCCACACCATTAGCCATATCAATTGACAGCCTCGGTTTAGTCTTTTATTGGGTCCCAGTAGATGCTGCAGGACTTGACAAAGCTTCTTTCATGTATAGAACAAACTGTACATCTTACCAGCTGACTTAAATTAAAACACAATGGTTTTAACTAAGCTGCTTTGGAAAGCAATGTGGCTGAAAAGCAGTATATGCATATTTTCACTAATCATAACAGGTACTTTATTAAAAGCACACACTGGGTTTCCATAACTTCAAGAAAGAGCAATGAATCACAACAGGTTCCCACATGTAGAGCATCACCCCCTGTGCAAGAAAACAATCTCAAGATTAAAGCAGGTTATGTTTGGCCTGATAAGGTCTTAAATGCTAAGAGCACCCAGGCCTTTAAAGCTTCTTTATACAAAATCAGTACTAAGAAGTGCACCACAAGCTAGCCAACACCTTTGTACCATTTTATGGTATTGCCAAGAGGAACAGCTCATTGTGGACATATTTTCATACAATCAGATAAAGCTCTGACTAGCTGGTGGTTGTGTTGATCCAGTTGCTACTAGAACACTGATGACAAAGCAGTAGAAAATGTTCTGATATCAGGTTTCAGTAAATATTCCTCTTGCAAGTGGAGGCATGTTGTTGTTTTGCCTTCCAGGTGATAGTCTGAAGAAGCATCCATTATATTGAAAATTAGCTAATAAAATAAGTGGATACCAATTTAGCATTTTTTTCAAAAACAAAAAACAGTGATAGTAAATGAGTAAGAGGAAAATTATAAGATGAGAAGTTTTAACGAGTGCAGTAGTTAAAAGCTATAATATGGCCTAGAGCCTAGATCCAATGTGTATTGTTAAATGCAATCCTGAGTTAAATGGGATTGAGTTAAGGTCCTAGGATTGTAGCCAGAAAATAGTATTTATTGTCTTTGTCTCCTTAATAGATATATTTGAAATACTTAAATTCAAGGAGGTCTTCCTGCAGAGTTATTCCAATGCAAAAACCAGATAACTGGCATGCCAAATAAGTACTGAACATATGAAATGGAAAGGGTGAAGGAGTTTTTTTGGAAGAACAGTCACACCAAGCAGAACTGGAAAATGAGGCACTGGATGGAAATGTCTAGCCAGAACATTTGACTTAGCACATATTTTATGTATTTTGCTAAGCTAGCCAGCATTGTGGGAAAGGCACTGAAGTCTGCTTGTACATTAGACACAGAAATCACTCACACACCCTGTTCTGTTAGCACTTTCTTAACTAACCCTATTTGATTTCCATACCACTGTGTTTCCAAGATACGGCACTACAAATAGTTGCCAGTCTGAAATTGTTACAAGGTGAGTAAGTCTCATGTCAACATAGAGCTATGCCTCCATTTTTAACCCTCCTGTCCATTACAGTATATCATTTGTTTGATTGATAAAAAAAAAAAATACCAGAATTGGTCAGCACAAGAGGCTTTCTCAAAGGTGTACCATAATTGCCCAGAGCCTTGCATTTTAGGGAGCAGGTGATTCATAAATTCAATATATAAAAATAAATCTAAAAAAGGAAGCACATAATAGAAAACATTTTAGAACAGTTTTAAATTGTAGTTATCTTGCAAGCTATTTCATGTTATTGTTTCCAGCTCCATTGGGATGAATGGTGAAACATACATAACTTCTAAGAGTCAGGAATTCACCCTGTAAACAAATGAAGTTTTGGTTCCTCCAGTCTGAGAAGTGGAAGTACTGGGATGCTTTCCTTTGAGTTTCTCAGTACAAGTTCCCAAGAAGGCTCTCTTCTTGCCTTATACCTTTGAAAACAATGTATATTATTTTATATCTGCTTACAAATTCACATCCCTCCAAGTCATTCTTACTCGGTTACTTAGACATGTCACAATTTTGTTTTGTTTTCCCATGATTATATGCCAATTTAATGAATTTTTGAAGTTAAATAATGTTATTTTAAAAAACAATCTAAGCCTGTCAACTATGGAATTTACACTGGGGAAAAGAGTTGTATAAGACTTAAAAAAAAATAGAGGCCACTCCTGGAGTTTTGTGCAACTTTCAGTATACTCTGGCATAGCTATTGGAATATCTAATAGGATTATTTTGTCAGGGAAGTGGGTGTTGAAGAAGCTGTTACCTGAGAAAAGGGAGCTAGTATGACATATTGGGAAGCGGAGATGGTTACAGGCAATGCTTCCTCTAAGCTGCAGAGTCTTGTGAGCAAAACGTCTACTTTGTGAGCTACCAGCATTGAAGATGTGAGCGAGCGATTTGGCTGCTGCATACATTAGTTTGCCCTGGAGCCCTCCTTCCTGAGCTGAGACAAAAATGGGTGAGCCGGAGGATAAAAAACTGTGAGCTGGCTCACACTAACTCAGCTTAGAGGGAACACTGGTTACAGGTATGGGCAGCTTCTTTTACCTCCACAGGCAGATTTTTATGACTGATACAAGCCTAGAATCTGGCTGCTATGAAGCTCTCTGGGAGGCCATGGACAAGTCATTGTCTCTTATCCTAATCTACTGGACAGGTTATGACACTGTTATTTTTTCAGCTATGGAACCAATAACCTGCAAGTTCATCTGAAAGGTTCACTCTTGAGGAATCCTATTTCCAAATGTCTTAAGAAAGGATCGAAATTCTATGTCCATTATCAGTCAACTTGATAACGAGGATGAACATTTTTGGCATGGAACTTTCTGTGCAATGCTGTGTTCAGCACACACAGGCTGAATGCACAATTCCATCTTGGAACACACAGAATACAAGCCATCTCTGCTTGGGTCTGGCAACCTTTGGGGTCTTCAGGGGACTGCCGTGCCACCCATCCACCCTCATCAGCTCCAAGTTCAAGCTCTTGCTGGCTGCCTCCTACAAATACCCCTGTCTTTGAAAGTTTCATATTTGAAACTTGTATGGCCACTAAAATGTATGGCAACCAGGAAAAAACAACAAACTATGGATTATTGGGTGGACTTTTTCAGGACTGGAGAGTAACCTGCCTTTGAGTAGGAATGCAGACGATATAATGAAGGCACTGTTTCACCTAAAGATAGATGTATAGTGTATATAATAAAATAGTACATATATGATTATAACCACTACTGCTTCTTTCACATATCACTGATTTGGGGGGCCCAATCCACCACCAGCCAGCTGGCCGGTGGGGGAGCCCTGCCCCAAGAGCCCTGCCACCCCCAACATGTCCAGCATGATGACATTACCCGGAGGTGACATCAATGCATTGGGCAGGACACATGGGGGACACGCTAGCATTTGGCTAAAAACTCTATGGTGACCATAGAGTTTTTGGCCAAATGCTAGAGCGTCCCCTGCACGACATGCCGAGTGCAATGATGTCACTTCTGGGTGACGTCATTTTGGCATAGGCACAAAGCACATGCACCAGAAGATCCAGGGGAGCAGCCTGGAGCCCACTGCCAGCAGATGGTAAGGACCTGGCAACCCTAAACGTCAGAATTCTAAATGTGCTCACAGGCTCAAAAAGGTTGGGAACCCCTGCCTTAGACAATACATATACTTAACATTACAAGCATGAAGTACTGAAGTATTAATATGAGAACAGGTACATTTTTAGCTGCCTGGAACACAGACCACATGCTTCATTCTAGTTCTAACATATTTTGGGATTGCTGGAAACAGGGCATTGTTCCACTTTAAAAAAAAAAGGAAATGCAGTATGGAGAAGGTTTTGCTGTCTTACTCATTTCTAATTAGTATGAATAACCCATCTAGCAGTCATATCATGTACCATTTGTTGACTGAAAGATTACACTCCTGTGTTTGAATAGACTAGGGCAACTCCCTTTCTAACAGACTTTTGACAAACATTTGACTGTTCCCCTTCCTTGGAAAGGTGAGATGGTGACTCAAGGCAAAGGAGGAAAGTCATCAATTAGGAGATTATCTCCCAAACCATGTAAAAAGGCATGTCACAACTACTACACAGAATTACAGGCCTTTTTTATTATTCAGCAACCTCTTTTCCTCTGGAGAGACAGGACTGCTATTGGCAGTAAGGGAGGTGAGCAAGTCGACATCCCAGATTTTTGCATTTTGGTTTGCAGAGCATGGTACGCAATTGTGACTGACCCAAGGTCACCCAGCTGATTTCATGTGGAGGAGTGAGGAATCAAACCCAGTTCTCCAGATTAAAGTCTGCCGCTTTTAATCACTACACCAAACTGGCTCTCTTATTAAAATTCAATATGGCCTTTTGGGTCAGATAAAATTGCATTAGAGGCTGGGATTGGTCTATGGACGGCCTTATAGGGTTGCCAACATCCAGGTGGAGCCTGGAATGTTCCCAGAATTACAAGTGATCTCCAGATTAGAAATTACTAGTTCTCCTAAAGAAAATGACTGCTTGTTATACTATAGATTCTAGGTGAAAATCCTCCCCAAATTCTCCTCTCACAGGCACCATGGCAACAATGGTTCCCAAGGAGGAAATAGCTGGCTTGAAGGGTGGAGTCTATGGCATTCTACCTGTCCAAGGACCAGGGGTCATTTCGTAGAAAAAGAGGTGCAGTAGCTCATTAGCATAACTCATTAGCATAGCTCATTTGCATATGCCACACCCCCTGACATCACCGGAAGTATGTCAGAAGGCAGCACCCACCGCTCAGGCTCCACTGGCCTGTTTTGGATTGCTAGCTATGGGGGGGGGG
>NW_015165832.1:1962013-1986945 GCF_001447785.1 Gekko japonicus | reverse complement strand
AGCCGACACGTAGAGCATGTTGGGGCGTGGCCCCAATCGTTGGAGGGAAAACCATAGAGTTTTTCCTCCAACGATTGGGGCCATGCCCCCAACGTGATCTACGTGGTTGCATCACTTCCTGGGGCCCAATTCCCCCGGGGCCCAATTCCACAGCGGTGGAAATCGGGCCTCCAAAGCGGGGGGTTACCCGCCCCCACTTGGCAGCCCTACTTTGGAGGGTGGACTCTATGTCATTCTATTCAGCTGAGGCCTCTTCCCTCCCCAAAATCTGGCTTCTGTAGACTCCACCACAAAATATCCAGGAATTTCCCAACCTGGAGCTGGCAACCCTAGTCAGGACTGGCCCCAATGAGTTCCTCGCAAAGGCCAAAGTAGGCCTGGAAAGGGCCTCCTGCCTTTGTCTTTTTACTGACAGAACCAAGCTTGGTTGCCTAGCAACAGCCACTGAGGTGAAAGTTTTTTGTTTTGTTTTTATATTTTTTTATTTTATAAACTTTATAGATAGACATACATATAACCTTAACAAATACACATACAAACAACATTAACCACCTCCCACATCCCTGTATCTAACACGTTACTCGTTGCACATTCACGTAAAAAACTAAAACAAATAACATTTAACAGATCACTTCTGTTTCTGGAATTACCACCTTCCAGAACATGATTATAGATTTATCTTATCTTCCATCCATTTATATACCTGTGATCAAACTCTTTGAATTTTTAAGTTCATGTTTCCATGTATCTTTTGCGTTAAATTATCCATTTCAACCACTTCCATTACTTTTGTAATAAAATCCCATCTACTTGGTACCTGTTCATTTTTCCAAAATTTTGCAAGCACTATTCTTGCTGCCGTTATTAAATGTAGTATTACATAGTTCTCATCTTTTTTCCACTTGTCTGGGAATATGCTCAAAAGAAATATTTCTGGATCTAACGGGATTTGTATGTTTGTTATTTGTCCTATTATCATTTGAACCTCCTTCCAATATTGTTTTACCTCATTACATGTCCACCAAGCATGATAGTAAGAGCCCACCTGGCCCTTACATTTCCAACATTTAGCGCTTAATCCCGGATAGATACGAGCTAATTTTTCCGGCGCCAGATGCCATTGATGCACCATTTTAAAAACATTTTCTTTTAGCGACACAGCTTTCAACCATCTTATATTTTTCCAAATCTTTTCCCACTTAATTAATTCAATTTCATGCCCAATATTTCTGGTCCATGGCCCCATAGCTGTTTTATAAACCTCGTCCTGCAACTTGTGGCTTAACAGAAAAGAATAGATCTTGCCAATCAGCTTAGTATCCACTGAGGTGAAAGTTAGCCCTGCAGCAAGAGGAGAAGAATACGTTTTGACGGCCAGTGGCCCACCTCAGTAGCCAGCCAGCCACAGAGGAGCCAAGCAGGAGAAGCGTCTTCATCAGGAGAGACAGCTATTTTGGCAATTTATTCTGTCAGAAGAGTGGCCAAGCTGGCAGAGGGCGGGTGAGAAGAGCAGACCCAGCACCAAGCCAATGGCACATGAGTACTCTTGAGTGGTGGTTGACAGGCCAATGGCTGATGGAGGACACAGCACAGCCAATGGGAGAGCTGGAAAGTGCCAATACGTTAGGGCCTCTTTATATACATCAGATAAGTGGTGATCTTGTACATAGTCATTACAAACCAAACCTTCCCTAATCTATATCTTTCCCTCCCTGGAATTGTTTGTTGCTTCCATATCTGAGTGAATGTCAACCTAGCTGCTATTATTAGGTTCCCGTACTACTTTATGCCGATGACACTACCATCCTCTCTTGTGCAAGAGTGGGCTTGCAAAGGTACTTGAATGCCTTCTATGCCTACGGTCAATCTAACTCACTTTCTATTAATTTTGCTAAATCTAAAGGAGTTTTCAATTCAACAACTGAACAAATACTTGAGGATCACTTTTAACCACAAACTAAGCTGGGTGCCGCATTGAGATAGGACCATTAACTTGGCTAAATGTCCGGTCTCTCAAAACAAACAATTTTACTTTGCAAGAGGGAATCAATTAGCTCCAGTGGCAATTTGAGTGTATAAAGTCAAAACCCTAACCCAGATTTCTTTTGGTATCCCTTTATGGATCTCAGTGTTTACTAATAAAGTGGAAGACATCCAAGCCTCATTTTTCAGACAAATTCTCGGTATGCCAAAATATGTATCTTATTTTGCTCTTTGCTCCGAAGTGGGTCAGTCCTTGGTTGAGATGAAGGCTTGGATTGCAACTTTTAAATTATGGCCTAAAATTCATTTTAGAACTGATCCTGAAAGCCTTCTTGATTATCTGAAAAGAGATCGCTATACCTCAAGTTGGTCAGTGGCTCTTAATGTCCAAACTCAACCAATTAGGGATAGTAGTTGATGACTTTTCTACATCTAATGAGTCATATATATTTAGTTGTATCAAATAGAGACTGTTAGACTGGGAGAAACTTAAATTATGTTCAATTACTCCATACACTTGTTCTCCAGCCTCATTGCATCTCGATATTTTCTGCAATCAGATGCCCCATTATTTATCGGACTTAATGACTTCGAACCACCATAGGGTGTTTATGCTGGCCAGATTAAATGCATTCCCCTCTGAAGTCATACAGATATCCTTGAGTACCCCTGAGTGAAAGACTCTGCTCCTGCAGAGCAAATACCCCCGTCTCAATTCAGCTTATATTGCTCCACTGTTCTCAGTATGACAATCTCCATAAGGAACTATTTTGAAAGCTCTCTTTACCCCCTGCCTATTTGATCAATCCTTCTTTCTGTGATACTAAATGGGAGATTGCTGATGCTGTAGCCAGTCTTTTGGCAGATATTCTTAAAACCAAACCTGACTAAGTATGACTGTATGTGCAATTATTTACATATGGTAAATCCTCTTTCCATTCTGTATATACATGATTATGTATATTATGCCATTAAAGGTCGGAATTGAAGAATTGAAATTGAATTGGATTCCAGACGTGTGTGCCATTTTTTTTTCTTAGCTCAACAGATACAATAAAGGGAAAAATCAAACACAAAAATACAATCTATAATATACATTATTTCTTTATGAACTAAATTCCAAAAATCTGTGAACCAGTTCACACTTCCACAACATATGGAGCAGAGTACGTTCTGCTTTACCACACTTAAAGAATTGTGATTTTCCAAAGATTTTGATCATACTAACTAGGATAAAATGCCACCAGAAATACAATTTCAGATGATTTTCTCTAATGCTCATATTGAGATACATATTAATCAATGTTTATTTATGGTCCAAGACCATTGATCAAAGAAATACATATTCATTGTTGTTGTTCAGTCGCACAGTCGAGTCCGACTCTTCGCGACCCCATGGACCAGCTCCCGCCAGGCCCTGCTGTCTTCCGCCATCCTCTGAAGTTGGCTCAATTTCATGTTCATTGCATCGATGACATATTCATTAGGTACAAACAAATTTGCTTTCAGCTCAAAAGATATTTAGACATATAACCTTAAAACCATTAAAAGTTTAAATATCGATTGTATCAAAAATTATAAAATATCTACAACTGAACTAATTATGAGTTGTGTGGATGGTAGATAAGGGTTATGCTTGATCTGCTTTATTGTGGAATCTTACCAGATGTGAGCAGAATTTAGCTATTTGTCTAGAGCAGTGTTCCCTCTAAGCTGAGTTAGAGTGAGCTAGCTCACAGTTTTTTAGCCTCCAGCTCACACATTTTTGTCTTAGCTCAGGAAGGATGGCTCCAGAGCAAAGTAATTCATGCAGCAGCCAAATCGCTCGCTCACAACTTTAATGCCAGTAGCTGACAAAGTAGAATTTCTGCTCACAAGACTCCACAGCTTAGAGGGAGCATTGGTCTAGAGATTTGCTGATTTTCCTCTGTCAAAAGTCTCTCAAGATTGGCACTATCTGCATCAAGTGCTGGTCTATCTAAGAGGGGGGTGATAAGCTTGTCCCTGTAAGCTTGATGAAAAGGGCAGCGGAAGAACATGTGGAGCATCGATTCCACTTCTCCCATAGAACATGGGCAGCACCTGTCTTCATATGGTATCTTTCTATATTTCCCCTCTAGGGCCTTAGAGGGAATAGCCACACTTTCCTAAATAGTTTTCCCATTTATGAGTAGGAATCAATATGGCTAAATGTCTCTCCCTTCTTTGTTTATAATCCCAGTGTATCTTTGTCCATTTCTGAATACTACAATACACTTTGGCCAAAAGGCATTTTATGTTCTAATAATGTTTCACATTTATTAAAAGTAGTAAATATATTGTCTGTTTTAAGTAAAGCTTGTATTCCATGTTTAACCTGAAAATATTGATAACTATGTAATTTATTAGTCCTTTAAAGTGCCATAAAGTTCATTTTTGCTGCAACAGAATAACCTTACTGCTCCCCTGAAATTTAGTAGGATTTCCTATGATTATTCTGAAGGAAACTATTTCCTGTTATTTCAAATTATTTGAGCTCCCTCTGCTGGATTTCAGTACATCTTGCATTATGAAAGCTGACAGGATCACTTGCTGGCTTTAATGTTCACTTTCATTAAATCCAGTCTTCTTTTCCAAGTGATGCTAAAAATGTGTTGGAAAACATTTATTCTTATCCAGCAAGGGTAACATTTAATAATTTTACTCATGAGTCATGGGGGGAAAACTGTCCGTCTGAGCAATCACTTGTGTGCTGGTAACCTTGTCATCCCTCCAGGGTGGTGTGGCTCTCAAATGCCATCTCTTGCTCCCCACTGCAGTACTCCTGCCCATGGAGATACTACCCAGCTCTGGATGCTGCCTACATTGAACTCACTGTTTTAGTGCTCCATGGTCCTCTCCCTGTTAAAATTCTTGTTCTGTTCATACAGACATCAAAAGATACATGTTGTGTGGAATGTTCTGATAACTGTCTGTGTGGGACCTTCCTTTCACAGGAGCCCTCAAGATGAGGGGTGTCAAACATATGGCCCACAGGCCGGAAGTGGCCCCTGCAGCAACTGCCTTTCTCTTGCTTCCTTCTCCGAGGCTGCTGGTGCATCACAGCTTGCTTTCCCCTTGTCACCTATCAATCGTGCAGGAGAGATGTAAAGCTAAGTCTCCCTTCCTTCCATTGGCTGAGGTCTCTGCCTTCTCCCTCCTTTGAGGAGGAAGGACGGGGAAGGGAAAGAAGAAGAAAGAGCAGCCACATGAGAGAAAGAGAACAAAGTTGGAGTCCCATCATGGCAACTTTAACATCAACAAATTTTAATTCGAGGTAAAAGCTTTCCTGTGGTCTTTTCCATAGCTTCACTAAGCCAGCCTCATTATTGAACTAACTCTTGGTTTCAACTGTCTCCAACAGCTCCCTTTGGCTGCCTTTAGAGAGAGGTGGATATCTATTGTTTCTTTTTTCTCTGTTTTTTTTTAAAGGGGGGGATCGCTAAAGTGATCAAGTTTGATCCTGCTTTTTGAGGGCGGCTTCCATTTTTAAACCCTCCCCCAAATCCTTCCTAGTGCATTTTGCAAAAAAAAAAGGGGGGGGGAGCTCCAATCAAGTGGACTATGAAGTTTTCAGTGGCTGGTCTTTATAGTAGCTGCTGATGTGGGGAGGGGAGATGGGTGAATGTCCAGAGAATCAATAAGCTCCCCTTCAAATTTTTGCTCTGTAGTCCTCACCAGGAAGGCTAGATGCCCAGCCACCTCTCTCTCTCCCCTCTGCTGCATTTCTGAGCATGGGTGTTCACCTAGAACCACCCCTCCCCCGGCTGTGGCCCCCATCTGCCCACTCTCCCTTGTTGCAGGCTTTGAGAAAATGCCACAAAATAAATCGGTGAGGTTTAATGAATGGCTTTTAGGAGGCTTTTGGAGTGTGTGGATTTATTGATGCAAAAACAGAGAGAGAGAGAGGAGGGAGTAGAGGAGAGAGACAGATTTCCCCCTGTCTGTTTCTTGCTCTTCGAGCATGCAACGTCCCCATTTTCTTTGCAAATTGCACCTGCTGAATTCTGTGTGTTGTGTACCCAGGGAAGTCCGTGCACGTGGTCGGGTCAACACGTGGTTAGGCGAAGGGCCCGAGCTTCATCTCCAAAGACAATAACCCAAACGGATCCTAGCGTGCACCTATCACGAGGCTAGGATCCTGGAAGGGACCTATGGGACTAGGGGTGCACTGTAAATATCCAACCACGTGTGTGGGTGTGTGTTTGGGTGTGGAGTGATTCAGGAATATAAGCCGGCCGGCAGCCCAGCTAAAGCATCTCAAGATCTGAATGTAACTAATAAAGTATGAGCTGTAATCACTCTGCAACGCATCAGCCTCTGTACTTTATACTGGCGACGAAGGTGGGATCCCGATGAGTGAGCTCAACTCTTCATCCAGCACAGCACCGAGCATTGAGCCAGTGGAAGCCGCCGCACCCTGTATCGCTCCCGAGCAGCACTGCAACATGCCCTGCTCCCCTGGACACTGCTCACCGCTTCGCTCATGAGTCATGGCTGTCGCTCTGGGACACCTGGAGGTCTTCGACCCCACACACCCTGAGTTCTGGGAATCGTGGGTAGACCAGCTCACATATTTCTTCCCCTAACATGAGGTCACAGATGCTGGCAAGAAACGGGCTCTACTCCTCAGCACATGTGGGGTGGCCACCATTCAGCTAGCCAAAAGCCTCCTGGCACCCAAGATGCTCCTGGAAAACACCTACAGTGAGATGTTGTGGTGTTAATGAGGTACTACGCGCCAAAACCCACAACGATGGCCAAGCGCATGGATTTCCAAGCGCACCTCCAAATGCCTGGAGAGACAGCCACCGCATACGAGGGCTCCCACTAGGACCGTCCGCCATCTTCATCTTCAACACACCACATGTTACCCAATGTGGCATCTGACAACTCGGACGAAGATGAGGTCCAGCAGGTTCACCAGCCCAACTACCAGAATCCCCAACCCCAAGTTGGGGCCACCGCTCATCAAGGAAAACAAGCATCCCAAGCATCCTGTGTGAGCTGCGGAGACTTACATGAGTGCAAAATGTGGTGCTTCAGTGATGTCGTCTGCCAAACGTGTGGGAAGCAGGGCCACATTGCCCACGCCTGCCGATCCCGCAGAAATCGGAAAGCACCATCCACTCACCAAGAGGACCTGGATCTGCACACGATGACAATCAACCACCACCAGCACAAGGTACTGAACCTGCCCCCTGATGCCCCTAATAAGAGGCATGTAATGGTATTACTTGAGGAACTGGACACAGGCTGTTCGTTTTCCATTACCTTGGCAGAGACGCTACAGAAACTCTGCCCTGGGGGGGATCCCTCCTTAAAAAGGGGTTTGTTGCTGTGGGACTTTCAGAAAAACCCTGTGGCCATCAGGGGCTGGGGCAGATTCAGGGTACAATTCCGAGACTTTGACGGCCCTTTGGAATTGCTGGTGGTGGAAGGGAAACTCACAAGCTTGTTGGGACTGGCGTGGTCTGGGCCCCTGGGATTTGCTGTGATGGGCGTTAACTCTGTACAATCAATGGACTTTAACTCGGTCTGCGGGGAATTCCCGGGGGTTTTCGACGGCACACTTGGCCACTACTCTGGACCCCCAGTTTCCTTTGACCTCGACCCTGAGGTGCGGCCAATTAGGATGAAGGCCAGGTGGCCGGTGTTAGCGCTGCGGCCCAATATTGAGGCCAAACTGAACCACTTGGTCAAGCAGGGGGTGTTAGAACCAGTGCCACACACTCACTGGGAAACCCCCATCATCACCCCATAAAATTGAATGGGGACATCCGCATTTGTGCAGACTATAAGTGCACCATTAACAAGGCACTGCAAGACCACGTGTACCCAGTACCAGTGGTTAGCCAAGTCTTGGCTTCATTGGCAGGTGTATGGGTTTTCAGCAACCTGGATTTGGCCCAGGCCTACCAGCAGCTGCTGATCAATGACACCTCAGCAGAGGGCCAAACTATAGTAACTCACAGGGGGGCTTTCAGGGTCCGGTGCCTGCAGTTTGGGGTGAGCGTGGTGCCAGGAATTTTCCAAAATATGATGGCTTGTCTCCTCAAAGGCATCCTGGGAGTCCAGCCGTTCTTTGATGATGTTTTGATCACAGCTCCGGACTCTGAGACCTTTGCAGAGCGGCTCCAGACAGTGCTCAGACGTTTCGCCAACGCAGGGCTCAAGGCGAAGCAGAAAAAATGCATTCTGGGGGTGTCTCAGGTGGAGTACTTGGGGTTTGCTGTAGATGCCCACGGGATTCACCCCACACAGGACAAGATCCGGGCCATCAGTCAAGCGCCCACACCCTCCTCAAAGGCGGAACCGCAGGCTTTTCTTGGACTTTTGAATTTTTATCATTCTTTCCTTCCCCACAAAGCCACCATAGCGGAACCACTGCACGCCGTCCTCGACAAGCAGCCTCCTTGGGTCTGGGGTCCAGCTCATGACGATGCCATCCGGGCGGTGAAAGACCTGTTGGTCTCTAACGCCGTCCTCGGCCACTTTGATGAGTCCCTACCCATGATGTTGGCGTGCAACACATCTCTCTATGGGGTGGGGGCGGTCCTGGGGCATGGGCTGGCCAACAGCCGCAAGGTCCCCATAGTGTACTATTCTCGCATGTTATTGGCCACGGTGCGCAACTATGCGCAGATTGATAAGGAGGCCCTGGCGATTGTTGCCGACGTAAAAAAATTTCATGATTCCTGTACAGCCGGGTATTCATGATTGTCACCAACCATAAGCCCCTGCTGGGTTTGCTCCCTCCGAACCGCCAAACCCCCCCCCCCAGATTTTGTCACTCAGGGTGCTCCACTGGTCTATCCTCCTTGCAGGGTACCACTATGCACTGCTCCACCGCCCCGGCAAGGCGATGGGGCATGCCAACGCCTTAAGCTGCCTCCCGCTGCCCTCCTCAGACCGTGACCCCGCACCAGCCCACCACATCGCCCTGCTTGAAGATCTGCCTAATTGCCCAGTCCAAGTGGGGGAGGTGTTGCACCACTCAACCTGGGATCGCATCAGGTACCAAGTTTGTTGGTCAATTTAATTTTTATGGCTATTAGGCTACTTTAAATATAACAATTGGAACTACTAATATAATAATTTTATTATTTCATTTCATGGTTTTTATTTAGAATAATTGGAATGAATATGGCCATACCTGTGGCCCATCATTAATACCAGCAACACAATTGCAAGCATATAAGGTAATTCTAGTTTGAAAAAAACAATTGTTAAATTAATAAGGATTTGGTATACATTTGTAATAATAATTTGAGTTTCTTTTCCCCTCTTTCCCCCCCCCTCTATATTTTTATAATTTCAGGATACAACATCTGGTCTTAAAATAAGTATACTAAAGAACCTGTATACATTTGTTTGAATGTGTGTCTATAAAATGTTGTAGAGTGACCACTGAGGAAGGCCCTTTGAGGCCGAAATGCGTTTGGTCCTTAGTTGGAAAGTGTTGACCCATCATGTAATCAACACTATTTGTAATGTTTTTATTAGTCTGATACTTTAACCCGAATATATTTTAATATGTGTACACCCTAATAAATTTTGTATTTTTATAATATATATGGTCAGCTTAACCCTTCTGGTTTGCAGTGTTATCTTGGGTTGAGTTCCCCCCCCTTTTCCCCCCCCAGTTTTTGGCAGTAGATTACCTCAGCTACAGGTGGCTGAGAGATGGCAAGCTAAATTAATAAACAATTTTTTTAAAAAAAGTAGCAATTCTAAATTTTGTGCGTTTCATTTTTCCTACATTTCATATGTTCTTGAAAAGTGGTTAGCGGGGGGGTTGGCAAGTAGCTAGCCTTGCCTAGGGTGCAAAAAAGCCTGGCACTGGCCCTGATTACAGTTCTCATTTTAAATACCCCTACTATTTAAGCTGTGACAATTGCTGCTAACTAGGAATATTCCTAACCTTCCAACTCCAAAAGAGCACATTTTCATCAATTTTTGTTTAGGAAAGCCCAAAAAAGGACAACACCAAAAAAAAAAAGAGAGACAAGAGGACATCTCTCCTCTCCCTCCTCATCTTAGGAAAAATACAGGCACTGTTTGAAAATGTAGTCCCTTGTAATTTCAGTGTGTGTGAGGGGGGGGGAGAGGGAGATCTTTATTTTTCCTATTTTTGTATTCAGTTAAAGGTAAAGGTAAAGGTTCCCTTGCTCGAAAGCCAGTCGAATCCAACTCTAGGGTTGCGGTGCTCATCTCCGTTTCAAAGCCGAAGAGCCAGCGCTGTCTGAAGACGTTTCCATGGTCATGTGGCCGGCATGACTAAACGCCAAGGCGCACGGAACGCTGTTACCTTCCCACCAAAGTGGTACCTATTTATCTACTTGCAATTTCTTGCTTTCAAACTGCTAGGTTGGCAGGAGCTGGAACCAGAGACGGGAGCTCATTCCGTCTTGCGGCACCCGGGTCTCGAACTCCTGAACTACTGACCTTCCACAGTCTGCAGTTCAGCGTCTTAACCACTTGAGCCACCGCAGCTCCCTTGTATTCAGTTAAGGTGTTGCATATTCCTTCTGACAAGCTTCTTCACTTTCTGGGGACCCGTAATTTGAACATGCCAGGGTTTTTTTTTTAAAGGCTGTTTTGCCTTGATTTTGTCTTCCTTAAAGTAGCTCAGGGGACATAAGATTTGCCCTATGGAGTACTGCCTTGCAAGTTTTTACTTAAGTCAATGTTTCCTGTATGAAGAGCAAAGGCTTCCTTCTGGCTTCTCTTAGCTGCAACTGCACCCACGGTCCTTATTGGGCAGCTAAATCTCATAAAAATTTACTCAGAAAAAAGTTCCACTCTGCCCAATGGAGTTTACTCCCAAGAAACTGCGATAGGCTTGTAATCTGCTTGTCCATGTGCTGTAGTCTCAGAATAAAAAGACTATGGATTCCTTACATACAGCATCAAGAAAGAGTTACTGAAAATAGATCAGTATTATGGCAAAGCATTTTGCTCATCATCCTTGAATTCTCAGAGGAAGGCAAGACACAAATGTTTTAATTGTTTTAATTATTTGTTGTTTCAGCATTTATTTTAATGTTCTCAATAATGTAAAAAAAAGTGACTGGAATTTGCAATGCAAACTTTTTAAAAGTAATGAGATATTTGAAATACTGTATCTGAGTGCAAGGATTTTTTTTACAGATGCATTGACAAAGAAAAGCGGTACATTTATTATACTTATGCTTTCTAACTGTTCGAGACTATCTACATGCTTCACTTTTGCAGCTATTCTTGACATTTGCTATAAAAGTTGAATGACACTGCCCTCTGCCGCCTGTAGAGTGCCCTGCAATTCTTGTCAAGTCTTGCATGTGATTTCCGGTGAGAGACGGGTCGCTTTTCGTGCATAGAGCGTTCTGGAGGCGGGTCAGGCGAAGTTCCTCGTTGACCCGCTGAAATCAGGAAGTATGTAGTGAGTTTTTGAAAAGTTTTAGCTTTCCCCCCTTCTTTTAGGATTTCTAGTAACTTTTTCCTTCACCCAAAAACGTATTTGGAGTTGGTCTGAAGTTTGGGCAGCAGCAGCAGTAGTTCATATGAGCCACTCAGCACGTTGTAAAAGTGGAAGTAAGATTCTTGTGAGTTAAAATATTAATCCCTAGCTGGAGGAAATAGTTTTTGGGATTTAATTGCACTCTTGCCAGATTCCCCACCACCACCACCTATTGGTGTGTGTGTTGTAAGAGAAAAAAGAAACTTGAAAATCATCTTGAACGTCTATTTCTGTAAGCATTCTAAGCACTCTCCCTTCCCCTAGGTTTTGGGGGGATGGACCCATTTTTGGCTTTACTGAATTCATTTTCAACCAGTATATCCCCAGATGAGCTTTCCAATCTCAAATGTCTCTGCCAGTCAAAAATCGGTAAAGGAAAGCTGAAAGCTGTGAAAAAGGACACTGAGCCCTTCACCATTCTCCTAGAACAGCAAGACATTACACCCTGCAATGTAGAATTCTTAAGATTGATGCTCAAAAGTCTGAAGAGAGAAGATCTGGTAACTCAACTAGAGCACTTTGAGGAAGCTGTAGAAGGTGATCCCACTGAGCAGCTAGGCATTGAAGAAAAACATAGGTGGACAAGTGCTTTTGTGTTGGAGTGTCGAGTGAGGTCCAGAGAGATGAATGTATATGTAATAGGGGAGGGGCCTCTGTTTTGCATAGATCCCCCCCCAGCAGATTTTCAGGGGCTGCAGCAGGAAAGCTCTAATGTGTGAGTGGACCTCTGCTTACCATTTTCTGAGTCCTTGATGCATGCTGATATATCTCCCAAGTCTATAGAGACCTTCACCTTGTCTACTGGCAGCCTAGTTTAGATACAGTGACCAGTGTAATTTTTGGGTGGGGGATTCACTGCAAATCCAGGAATTCAGATTTGGCTTGAGGGAAATCAAACTGCTGTTAGAGATAACAAAAAAGCGTTTTAAATAAATAATAAAATAAGAGCCAATAAAAAAGGTTCTACCGCCTGCTCAAGGTTGCAAGGATTCTTATGCCTTGAACAACTATGATAGAAATAAGCAGTGAAGCATTTATAGAGTTGCCAACCTACAGGTGAGGCCTGGAGATCTCCAAGTGTTACAGCTGATTTCCAAACAACATGGATCATTTCCCTGGTGAAAATAGCTGCTTTGGAGATTCTGTGGCATTCTACACCATTAAGGTTGCTCCCCTCGCTAAACCTCACAGTCCCTAGGTTGCATCCCCCAAATTTCCAGGAATTTCCCAACTCAGAGCTGGCAACCCTAAGTGTTATCACAACTATAACCCCCATTTTAAAAACAAACAAACAAAAAAACAGCCTCGTACCATTTTTGCAGATGTTCTATGAAACTCCTGTTGAAAAAAAGGTGGCTGTTGCAGAGATCTCTTTGTTTGTTTCATTTCAGTCCCACTTGTCTCCCCTATGAGAACCTTAAGGTGGCTTCTAATACTCTCCCTTTCCGCAACACTGTGAGAAAGGTTAAGCTGAGAGTGTGCAACTGGCACAAGGTCACCCAGCAAGATTCCCTGGCAAAGTGCAGATATGAACCTGGGTCTCCCAGATACCAGTCTGAAACTCTAGCCACTGGAGAAGATTAGATTGGTAGGCAGTTAAAATACTTCTTCTGTTAACCTCTGAACTTCCTTGGAGACAAGGATGAATATGTGAACGAAATGAGGATTTTATGTATTTATTTAGCTTCTGTATATTGCTTTTTCCCATTATCTGCATCTAGCAAAACTGTCTGGGAAGAGAGACTGGGAGAGCATATACCGGGTTGGAAGTAACTTTCCTGTCTCCATTGTGGCCCACTCTGCCCCTTCTTGCCTAGTGTTTCTCTGGCTTTTCTTCCTTTTGACTGTTTTCTTCAGCGGGAGGGAATTAAGGTTGAGGTCAGTTAATTCTGAATGCCCAGAAACTCCCTAGCCAATGTGGTGTGAAGAAAGAAACTGGGTAGTGGCAGATATCAGAAGCACTCAAACTGGAGTCATGCACCAGTCAGATGAGGCGTTAAGAACCCACAAGCAGTTCAGAGACCAACAAGTGGGAAGGGTGTCCTTCGGTATCTGACAGTAGGTGACTTAAATGTACTGTTGTGAATCAGTGTTTTACACAAGCCATAATTTATTTTCTAGGTAAAGTGGAGAGAGCTTTTGAAGTCCTTTGTGACAATTTTTGGGGAAACTGGAAAATGCTAATTCTAAAACTTGGAATTTTAGATACCAAAATAGATCAAATTGTGGCTGCCCATCCATACAACTTGGAGGAGCAAAGGATGCAGTCCCTTCTAGCATGGAAGAAACTGAAAGGAAAAGAAGCTAAGGCTGATGAGTTAGTAAAAGCCCTTAAGGCTTATAAAATGAACTTCGTGGCAGACAAACTTGAAGATGCTTTACAGCTGGTCATCTAAATTGCAATAAAATCACTGTGAAGAAAACTTTACTGAGATATTAAATGAAAAATTTGCAGGAAAAGAGCTCTTGCAGAATTCCCTTTATGTGCTGCATTTGTACATATAATTGCTTGCTCTGTTTGCATGCAGTGGAATTAAGACTAGCTCTCTCATTTGTGCCAAGACTGGCAAAGTTGGATGCCTGTGGAATTTCAAGTGCAAGCCTTATACTTGTTAAGGTAAAGTATTTATAGTTCTATTAAAATTCAATTTTAAGAGTATTAATCCTCTTGGAGGAGGAGTGCAACCAGAACATGTGACAAAGACAGTAATATATGAATGGTAACGGTCTGGAAGAAACTGTGCTGTAGAGTCTTGCCCTAGATATTGTTTTATGTGTGAAGTCATAAGCACAGGCAAAAGTTGCTTTCTTTGAACCTTTGATGGATTTGGAACATTAATGTTGTGAAGTTGTTTTGATATTTGTCACACTGATAATGTTCTTGAGAGCCAGGTGCCAAAATATGTTTCTCATTTATGATGTATGAAAATTTAAATTAATCCAACATTTTTTCTATCAGTAGAAGTCAACCTGCCTTTGTATGCATTCTTTTTGATATTCAGCATGACTGAGATGATATAAATTGTGTGATTTTTTTAAACTAAAAAAAGTACTGGTCTTTAAAGGTAAAGGTTCCCTTGCTCGAAAGCCAGTCGAATCTGACTGTAGGGTTGCAGTGCTCATCTCCATTTCAAAGCCAAAGACGTTTCCGTGGTCATGTGGCCAGCATGACTAAACACCAAGGCGCACGGAACGCTGTTACCTTCCCACTGAAGTGGTACCTATTTATCTACTTGCAATTTCTTGCTTTCGAACTGCTAGGTTGGTCTTTAGTTAGTCATAAATCTTGTCACTGCTTTGAGGTCTAAGAATCGCAAAGTGTATCACCTGTTATGAAAATAACCATTGTAGGACTCAGAACCAATATGAAAGATTCTGAATTTGTCACCAAACAACGTTAGTTTGTATATATGTCTGAGAGCTTTTAGGGCAGCTGCTTCTTCTGTCATAACCAAACCTTAGGGAAATATTTGTTTACGGATTCTGATGTATTTATTGAGGATAGGGGTAATGGGTTGACTTCATCCATTCCATTATGTGCCTTCTAGGTCTGGCTCTGCATCTATAGTTTTACCCTGCAGAAGCAGCCTGTGGTCCACTTTTTAATAGAAAAAGTACATGGAGAGGAAGTTTAGCAGAACTCCTGAGCTGCTGAATCAGCAACAATGTACCCAGGCCAGAGATCTTGCCTTTGGTAGAAATTCACTTGCTGACCTTAAACTAACCCCCCCCCCTCTCTCTCTCGGCGATTTCTCACGAGAGCTGCCTTGCAGCACAGCGCTGTTTGCCCCAACACAAACATGTCAATTTCACACCCAAAGCTGCGGGGCTGCATTTGACTCGGGGCTTCGCCCGATTTCCTCCGCAGTTTCATGATCCTCCCCCCCCCCCCCCCCCTCTCTCTCTCTCTCTCTCTCTCTCTCTCTCTCTCTCTCTCTCTCTCTCTCTCTCTCTCTGACGCCACTCCCTCTCCCCCATCTTCAAGTTGAGAATGATAATATTGGCTTGGACTATGGAATTGTTGCAAGGCCTTCTGAGATAATATAGTCAGGTGAACTATAGTACTAAATATTACTGTGGTATTTCCATATGAGTGTGCCCTTTTTTTGAAAACAGAAAAAAGTGATCAGTGACTCACAAAAGCTCGTACCCTGCCACATATTTTGTTAGTCTTTAAGGACTCTTGCTCTTTTCTACTGGTACAGACAGGCTAACATGGCTACCCATCTAGAAAAAAAATTTCTGTAACCAGAGTTGCTCTAGGAAACCAGTAGTGTTGTTTGAATTTGCCATTTCATTTTAGGGCTACATTTTACATTCATGGGCTAGAGTAGGGAAGAACTCAGCACAAGCAGACCTGAACCAACCAATTTGACAACAAGGCAACCTATATATACTTGTGATAAAGGACTAGGTTTTGTCTTTAGTGGTGTCATAGGAACTATCCAATGAGTTCTGTTAACTGTTCTTCCACACAAGAGGTCAGTGACAATACCAGTCCTTAAAGGCACTGGGAATTAGAGCATAACTAGCAATAGCTCATTTGTTTTGAATGCTGGGTTCTCTGAAACTGGGAGCTGGCAAGGAAGGAATGTATAGCCCAGGCACCAAAAGAATGCACAGTGTCATTGCCTGAATAAAAATGAGGTGTCTGAACAACAGCTGAGAATCTTTCCTTATTCACAAGGCTCCTTCTCCCTGTCTTTAGCATCAGTCTCAAGCATCTTGACAGCCAAGTTATTATGAGAGTAGAACTCAAAGTAGTAATTATTCATTAGGCAGATTATCTTTGCCCCAGGGTGCTGCTGTCTTGAATGGATCAAATGGCTATCTTATATGTATATTATTAATGCTGTATACATTATACACACAAGTATACACATACTTGAAATAAAGGCAGCAAAAGTTGTGATTCTCTTCTACAAGATACGAATTCTAAAGCACCTCATTGAACCTTTATTTACTATATAATAGCAATAGCAACTGTAATGTCAGGTGTGGAAGCTTTTTATGAGGCAGGCAGCTGCCAAAGATTCAAAATCTTCATGTTGTTTTAGATATTTATGAGTGAAAAAGACTAAAATCACTACTAGGGATGGGCACAAACATGCTGACGAACTAAAGTTCATCGCAAATATTGGCCACTTAATGGTTTGTGAAGTGATGTTTGAGAACCAAAGAGCTGCCACAAATTTCCATGGTGATTCATGAAGAGCAGAAAGTAGGGCACTCTTCACAAAAAACAGCTGAGTGGCAGGGAACTCCCTGCCGCTCAGCTGTTTGGTTTAAATGGCTCATGCACCAGTTCGATTTGTGAACCAGCATATTGGTTTATGGTTCAACCATGAACCAAACCGCAAAAAATGCAGTTTGTGCCCATCCCTAATCACCATAGACTGAGGTTGTAAGATGCCATTTTGTCTATCTAGTTAGCCCTAGAGTACTGCCACAGTGTAACACACCCTCAGAGATGGTGAAGTACTGCCTGTGCTGGTGTTCTTACCCAGTAGTGCTGCCACAACCATTCTTCTGTCATCCTTGTTCTTATTCTGCCTCCCCTCCCCCTGGGACCATTAAATGACAGAAAGCAGAGTAGGAATAAATGAACAGTTCTCTCAATAGAGGAAAATAAGCAGTGGGGTCCCCCAAAGATCATTATTGGGGTTGGTGCTATTTAAGTTGTTCGGAAATGATCTGGAACTGGGGGTGAGCCGTGTAGTGGCTAGATTTGCAGATGATACAGAATTATTCACGATGGTGAAAACAAAAGCTGACTGAAGAGCTTCAAGAGGATCACCACAAATTTGGTGAGTGGGCAACAGTGTGACAAATGAAGTTCAGTGTTGGTAAATGTGCACTGGAACAGAATATCCCAGCTCCAAGTATATGCTAATTGAGTCTGAACTTGCTGAGATGGAGAGAGGAAAAGATCTTGGGGTCATAGTGGGGACCCCAAAGTGTCAATCCAGTGCGTTGCAGCAATGAAAAGGGCAAACTCTATGCTGGGGAGTATTAGGAAAGGAATGAAAATAAGACAGACAATATTATAAGGCCCCTGTACAGATCTATGCTGTTTGGAATACTCTGTGCAGTTCTGGTTACCATATATCAAAAAGGACATTACAGAGCTGGAAAAAGTACAGAAGAGGGCAACCAAGATGATCAAGATATTGAAGCTTCTTTCCTACGAGGAAAGGCTGAAGCGTCTGAGACTTCTCAGTTCAGAAAAGAAACAACTAGGGGGAGACATGACAGATGGGTATAAGATTATGCATGAAGTAGAGAGAGTGGACAGAGAGAACTCCCCCCCCCTCTCCCAACTTGAGAGTATCCAATTAAGCTGATGAGCAACAAATTTGGAAAGGCAAAAAGGATATACTTGAAATGTGTGGAATTCACTACTGGAGATGTCGTGGCCCGAAGCATAGATAACTTTAAAAGGGGATTAGACGGATTCACAGTCAATAGGTCTATCAGCAGCTTCAGCTATGATGACTAAAGGGAACCTCTGCATTCAGAGTCAATAAACCTCTGAATACTAGTGCAAGGAGGCAGCATCAGAGGAAAGCCTCAAGCTCTGTGCCTACAGACATGACCTGAAATGTCACACTCTGGTGAGGCCCTGAGAGTAACAGGCAAGAGTATATATTTACCTATCCTACCTGAGAAGCTCAGGGCAACATACATGGTTCTCCTTCTCCCTATTTTGTCCTTTATGAAATAGGTGAGATGAGAATTGATTTTATTTTTGTGGTTTTCTTGACACACACAGGATTCCTTAACCCTTAACCAGAGATCACAGCAGATGCCAATCAAGACTTCTGTAGAGTTTGCCTTGGGTTATACATGTTGAAGAAAACACAGGCGTCAAAGGTTTGATAGCTGACACAAGTTACCAGAGCTGGGAGGTGATTTGTGCTTAGTGGTTACACAGTATGTGCTTTAAGAGTCTCCGAAACAATAACCAGATTACGCCTTAACACTTCACTGTTTTGTTTTTTAATAGGAACAGCACCCAAACCCTGCCTGTCTAACCAGTACTCTGTGGACTCCATACCTGTTTAGGATACCTCCCATCCCTTTTCCCGCCAAACCCCAACAATTTATTTTATTTATTTCCTTTGATTTTTATCCCGCCCTCCCCGCCAAGGCGGGCTCAGGGCAGCTCACAACATATATGTAATATAATAAAACACACAATATTTAAAACAGATAAAACAGTTAAAACCATCACAATTTCAAAGTGCTAGCAAGTAAAGGTAATAAACAATGGTGGCATTCTTTCAGCATCCAGAGGACAACCACCACCATTGTCCAGGTCCTCGCCAGGTTATTAGATGTTGATTTAGCGCTGATGTTGGTACTAGTATTGGCATTGCAGCCAGGGCCACGGCATTAGCGGCGGCACCCTAATTGAAAGCACACTATATAAGTGTTAAGTATATTATTATTGTGCACTTTGAACTACTGAATTGACTGATCCAGCATTTGCCACTGCATACATTTTAAAGAAACAGTAAACATTTTCAGGAAGTGCTTGTGGTATTTCCATATTTCTGTACGTTCTCAGTTATCCCTGGGAGTGAGGGATCAGGGTTTTGTTTTTGTTTTTTTAATTGCCTTCACATTTCTGTATGCAGAACATTTATCATAACAGAGAGAATGGTTTCCATTAGTTGCATGTATATCTACATGCCTTCACTGAATGTCTGAATCATTTCCAGGATTATTCTTTTTTATGATGGTTGCTGGTGAAGGAAACAGCAGTGGAATTTGATTCAAGTTATTTAAGGTGTTTTGCAGTGCAGTCCTCTGCAGACAGAGTTACTCGAGTTTAAGCTCACTGAGATCAGTGGACTTTGTGCAGACATACTCAAGTTTAAGCTCACTGAGATCAGTGGACTTAGACCAGAGTAAGTCACAGACTATAAGGAAGGCCGAGCGCCGAAGAATAGATTCTTTTGAACTATGGTGCTGGAGAAGACTCTAGAGAGTCCCTTGGACTGCAAGAAGATCAAATCAGTCAATCCTAAAATAAATCAACCCTGACTGTTCCCTGGAAGGCCAGATAATGAAACTGAAGCTCAAATACTTCGGCCACCAAATGAGAAGGGAGCACTCCCTGGAGAAGACCCTGATACTGGGAAAGATTGAAGGTCAAAGAAGACGGGGACGGCAAAGGATGAGATGGTTAGACAGTGTCATAGATGCAACGAACAGGAAATTGAGCCAACTTCAGAGGACAGCGGAAGACAGGAGGGTCTGGCGGGAGCTGGTCCATGGGGTCGCGAAGAGTCGGACTCGACTGTGCGACTGAACAACAAAAGTCACATAGGATTGCAAAGCTGGTTTCTACTTTGATGTTATATAGGCCAGGACAAGGCTCGTAAATTCTGAACACTAGCTTCTCTGCATCAACTTCACAACCGAAATTTCAAGATAATCTCTCAAGACTGGGTGAGCTGTAGCCACTGTGGTTTAGAAGTAGCTCTGTAGTCTAAATTGTCTGAATCAACCTACTCTAACACTTTTGAGCAAGAACATAACATACAATAAACATATTTGGGAGTGGTGCTGAACTTTGTCTTTGCTCTTCAAGCTTGCACATTTTGGCGGAATCTGCATTTGTCTTTCCCACCAGTGTCCCAGCCTTTTGACTCGTCTTCAAAAAAAGCTTACATTTGGTGTCGTTTTGACACCTCAAGAGTGCTAGCATACTTTTGCACACCCACATATGTTTATCGTCCTTTCGGGGCGGCTCCACTGTCATTGCACCTCCACGCTGCTTTAAAAGAATCTTCTCTAAACAACATTCAAACAAGCATAGAGAAAGATGGCGTCACAGCAGCACAAAACTGATTTAAAAATGCAAATGCAGATTCGGCCTTTGACTAATTACCAGTTAACTGGCACAGTTATCACATTCATAACTGGAAAGAAATTTGCAGACCCTGAAACCAGTGTATAATTTATAAAAACAGTGTTACACGTTATCTGACATACTTTCCATTCACCACACACACGGCTTTGTTGTTTGTAAACTCAACAAGCTAATACTTGACTACAGTGACAAAGAAACTTTCAGTTAATATGTACTCAGGGTCCCTGTACCATATTTTAATGACTAGGTTACTGAACTTTAGAAAATGAGCAGAGAATTTCACACAAATTATGTGAATATTCTCCAAGGTGGAAAAAGTACCCAAGAAAAAAATATCTTGCGACTTATTCTTTGAAGATGTTCTTCATTAACAGTTTTCATTAATTGAGCTGAACAATTGTTGAACTTGAAATAGGATAACTAATTATCTGTGTAACTGAAGACGCATGAATGAAAACTGAACAGACATCATAGTTATTATTTGGTATTAATGTGCTTAATTTAAACACTTGAAAGGATTCTAAAATACAGCTCCTTATGGTTGTAAACGGCAGTTTGAAACAATAATGGTACCTCATGTTCTGAGCCGTCAGCATGAAATCACAACTGCTGTCATCAAGCCACCAGAATTAAGATGCTGGTGGTCAGTGTCCAGGTCTTGAGCAGGAAATAGGAGAAACTGGGGGAAAGGAGCTGCGACCTTACAAACAGGAGCCAGGAAGCAGCACAGAGTCAGCTGCTCTCAGGCCGGATTGCAACCCTGTGCAGGCCAGATGCAGTCTGCAGGCCGTATCTTCGACACCCCTGCCCTAGAGCCATCAGAATCCATCTGACTCTGGAGGCATATCAATTTAATAGATCCCCCAGCCCTACAGAGTTGTGGTAACTCTGAACTGGAGCAAACATTGATATGTCCATGACAAAGGAACCATCATCAATTCCTCTGCTCTCAGACTGCATTAATCGGGTCCAGAACAAAAATCAACGGTGTGACCTGCACAATGTGTAGGACTAGTTTATCAGATCAACAGTGTGACCTGCACAATGTGTAGGACTAGTTGTTACCTGAGACAGAACCTTGGTTGTCTTGGAGGCCATGAAATTCTAAGCCTCTGCATGAATGTTGAAGTCCTCCAGGACAACCAGCCCAGGGGCCCTCAACACCACCTCCAAGACCACCTCTTGTCAGCTCAGACAGGAAGATTGTTAGGCAGCACGGTGGGAGGGATACCAACAGAATCCTGTCTCTCAATCTCGACATTCAGCACACAGCCTCAAAACCAGAAGTATCCGGAATGGGGCACCATGCTAGGGAGATCTTTAACGTCTACAGCAATACCACATCCATGCCTGCCAGACCTATGCTAATGACGCCCCAGGGGAAACAGTTGGAAGAGATTAACTCCTCCCTCACTAGGGAAGCTTATGCGTAACTCATTGGTACACCTGCAGCACATTGGTATGTACACTTACCTAACATGACAAATAGGATTTCAGGCTGGGCAAACTGTGGGGGCAGGGAGTCCCTTTTCCCTGCACATCACAATTCCAATCCAAATCAGCCCACTGTGCACTGGCGAATTTGAGTTTCAACTGGTAAACATTTGTCTGTTTGGCAAAACCCAGGGCAGATCGAGGGACAAACCTCAGAACACTGTTTCATGTAGCTAAGCCCTAATTAGTAGCAGGAATCAAATAGGCTTTGAAAAATAATCTAGGCCAACCCACTGATCACCACTAGGATAAATTAGCCATAAAATATGTTTCACAGATGCTAATCTTGCCTATTTTAGAAACTCCCTATAAAGCAGCTTTGCAGTATTTACCAATTATTTGTTGGCACTATTTCTATAGTTCTCCCATTTAAATTGATTACTTCCTGTGTTACTTTCCGTAAGCCACAGAGAACATTTTTCCATCCTGCTTAGAACAGCTTTTTAAGTAATTGTGAACAATTAACATACCTCAACACTTTACTCATCATGCTACCTCCTTTTCTCAAGGTCATTTCTTTTGTTTCAAATGGATGCCAAAGCATAGTGTTTGTTGCTAATGGAGAGCATAGAAATGAAATCCCCAAGACTGTCTCTTCTTGTTTAGTGTAACAATAAAAAACACATCAGAGCTGTAAAAAGCTTTCCTGGGAATGACCCATTTCTGCACCTGACAAACAAATACACGAGCACAGCTATGAATATACAAATTTCCCAAGAATGTTCAATTTACTTAACTTTCTAATCTTGACTCATCTCCTCTAGCCCCCTTTCAGTCTTGCTTCAGGCAGGGCTATGGAATGGAGAGGAGACAGCACTGGTAGTTTTAGTTGAGGGTCTCCATTTGAATGTGGACAAGAACCATGCCTCTGACACTGCAGACTCAATCAAAAGCCTAGTGATTATACTGGGTCCAGAATTATTACTGAAGAAGCAAGTTAATGCTCCTGCAAAAAAGAAATCCCAGCTGTTTAATTTAGCAAACAAGATGGCACCTGACAAAAGCAGCAGAGAGCAAAAAGCAGGTGGTTAAATGGCTCTGAGCCATTTAAACCCCTGTTTTTTGTTCCCAGCTGCTTTGGGTGGGGGAAACTCCTGCTTTCTGCTTCCCACTGCTCAGCTGTTTTTTGTGAAGAGCAGAAAGCAGTGGTTCAAATGGCTCAGAGCCATGCCTGATGCGATCACTCGGGAACATCTGGCAAGCATCCCACATCTGTCGGCAACTCGTTTCGCCCCACTGGAGAAGCAGAGTTTTTTTTTAAAAAGTGCAGTATCAAACGGGTTTGCGACAGGCCGCAGATGGACTTCCCTGTGTGATCGCTCCAGCGCGTTCCCATTGCGTCAGTGATCTCTCGTTGAAGCGCACCGGAAACACGCGGCGAAGAAAAAACCCGATTCACCTGTCGCGTCTGATCATGCAGTGGCGGGTCAAATTACTATGGAGCAAATAGCCTCGCTTCCCCCTCCCGCGTTATCTGGCACGTGTGACCGCACTCTCGAGGTGTTTGTCTGGTCTATGAAGACTGAAACAGCTGCTTCCAGAAGACCAGATTCTTCTCTGGATCTCTAAGACCAACTTGAGTGCCTTTTAAAGATGAGCATTTGTGTGCCCTAGGTCTAGACAGCAAAAGAAGACTTCTTGATGGCTGCCTGCATTGTAAATATCTTTTTCATTACAGATTTGCCTAAACTGGATTTTTTGCATGCTTGATTGTTTTTAAAGCACTGTAATTTTTTTCATTTGGACTGAGGTTAAGCTGAGAATTTAAAAAAACCACTTTTAATGTACTGCTTTTGAAAGTTGTCTACGTTTACCCCAAACATCTAGAAGAAAAAGGGAAGACATGTCAATGAATAATGTAAAAAAAAAAACCCAACAACAGAAAATGTTAGCATATTGCATGGAGAACTGTTCATATAGGGGTTCCATTAACTCTAATAGCAGTACCCACCCTTCTATAGTTGCTGATTTTAAGTTGTGCTATTCATGCCTATCACAATACAGCTCTATTCCTTTTATGCGGGCAACAATACATTTGGACACTGGAATAAAGGACCTTTTTCTTTAGTCATTTCCCCTCCGTTGTGATATTTCTTGCTGTATTTCTTGAAAATGGCATCCACACTTTGCACATGAATTTATGTAAGCCAAACACCATGCATAAAATGTGCATGTTGCTGCATGTGAGTGCTGTGTAGATGCATATCTCCTTAAAATGGAGCAAAATACTCTGAGCTGTATGGTATACCTTAAGGCTGTCAGCAGTGCTGTATATCACACTGTTAATTACACAAGATCATTCTTGGCTAAGATACCTTATTTTTATATAAACCCTTGAAT
This sequence comes from Gekko japonicus, assembly GCF_001447785.1. NCBI lineage: Eukaryota > Metazoa > Chordata > Lepidosauria > Squamata > Gekkonidae > Gekko > Gekko japonicus. The sequence goes on along the minus strand of NW_015165832.1, from coordinate 1,962,727 downwards.
CACCAACAGGCTGCCTGGATTAGAGCTCCATGCATTATCTGTTCAAAGACAAAATCAAATTCTATGTAATTTATATATGGTTAACATTTCAACTGAAGTTAAAGCCTGGTTTTCAGCCTGAAAATTTTCTACCATCTTTACTGCTGCAACATAGAAAGATAAACAGCTATGTTCAAGGAGAAACTTAGAGAGTGTCCATTGCTGTGGACACTTTTTCAACCCTTCATATTATGTGTTAGATTTCTCAGTCATGGGTAAGTCAGAACTTCTGGCATAAACAGAAACACAGGTTGAAAGGTAAGCAAAGTCAAGTCAATCAAGGAGAAGCTTAGAGAGTGTCCATTGCTGTGGACACTTTTTCATCCCTTCATATTATGTGTTAGATTTCTCAGTTATGGGTAAGTCAGAACTTCTGGCATAAACAGAAACACAGGTTGAAAGGTAAGCAAAGTCAAGTCAAGTCAAATACCTTTATTGGCATACAATATTAGAAGCAATTCCCAATATTAATACAATACAATAGAAATTATAAAATAGATAATCGTGGTAAAACCATTCCAAGGATATATCAGGCCTATAACATAACTCAAGTTATCAGAAGATAGATTTGGCCATACAAAAATGCCTGAATCGTAAAATAAATTTGAATTCTAAACTTAAAATTGAGTTTTTTAAAATTATAAATTAAGACTCATTAATCTGATCAGGGTCATT
>NW_015165832.1:1955755-1960575 GCF_001447785.1 Gekko japonicus | reverse complement strand
GGGATAGGCCCATCTTACTGGGGAGCATCTTTCGGAGGCAAGGGCTCTCTTGCAGCTCTATATCAATAAGCCTCTGCTTAAGCAAAGTAAAGACCTCCACCTCTGACAGGGTGACCTAGTCACTCAGGTTAAAACCAATAGAAGTGATTTTCTTTTCGATAGCCATAAGCCACGCAGAGGATTGAGAATCTTCCAACATATAGGTGATAAGGCTATTGTGGTTACATCTAAAATGCAGACGTAATCAAATCTAAAAGTAATAATCCAGGCCTTGGTCTCTAACTGTCTCAAGTTAAGCTCCAAACAAATGGCAGCATAAGATACGCACAAAGGCAACCCCAGAATCTTCCTCAGGAATTTGGATTGAAGTTGTTCAACAGCTTTATTAAAAGCAGTAATCCAAATAGGAATACCATACAGTAGTTTCGCGCTAATTTGATGTGCAAACACTTTTATAGCTGCTGGCACGTACTGATTACCCTTAGTGTAGTAAAACCGCGAAATTGCAAGTATACAGCAGTTCACAGTTTTAATTGCCTCTGTTCTGTGTGTTACCCACCTAGAGTTATGATGATAGAAAACCCACAGATATTTAAAGCTTTTAACGTGTTCAATTATTTTACCCCTTATACTCCAGTTCATAGGTTTCCAGAATCCCCCAAAGACCATAACTTTGGATTTTTCAAAATTCACTGAAAGTCCATTATGATCACAATAATCCAAGAAACACTACAGCATTTTTTTCATCCCTACTTCAGAACGGGAGAGAATGACGGCATCATCAGTCAGAAACTGGACTCTTTGTTTCCTTTCAGATTCATACGTAACAACCATTGGGACTCCAGCACACTTTTAAGCCCATTGATTTAAATGTATTTAGAAGAGTGTAACTCTGCTTTGGATAGCACTGTTAGTGTGACTCAGGTGTACTGTGTGCCACAGGGACTAGGACCTGGGAGACCCTGGTCTGAATCCCTGCTCTTCCATGGAAGCTTGCTGGCTGACCTTGGGCTAGCCACTCTGTCTCAGCCTTACGTACTCACAGGGTTGTTGTGATAGAATTTGTCCTGGCTGTATTAGACCAGAGAATCTACCAAAACTGAGGCAAGGAGAATAATGTAAGCCACTTGGGGGTCCCACTGGGGAGACAGGTGGGGTATAAATTAAGTAAGTATATAAATAAAATGGATAGAGTGTTAGCATTAAGGGCACAAATGGACATCAAAGATGATGCAATTAGCTCAGGTGGTTAAGATGCTGAACTGCAGGCTGTGGAAGGTCGGTAGTTCAGCAGTTCGAGACCCGAGTGTGCTGCATGACGGGGTGAGCTCCCGTCTCTGGTTCCAGCTCCTGCCAACCTAGCAGTTCGAAAGCAAGAAATTGCAAGTAGATAAATAGGTACCACTTCGGTGGGAAGGTAACAGCGTTCCGTGCGCCTCGGTGTTTAGTCATGCCGGCCACATGACCACGGAAATGTCTTTGGACAGCGCTGGCTCTTCGGCTTTGAAACGGAGATGAGCACCGCAGCCCTAGAGTCGGACTCGACTGGCTTTCGAGCAAGGGAAACTTTACCTTTACCTTTATTGAAATAACTGAACAAAATATTATCAGAATAGATTAATCAGATTTTTAAGGTAGGTGAATATTTTATGTATTAACATATTTCTATCTCACTTTTCTAAAAGCACAGTACCATCACTGAAATGTATCTCTCATCCTCATCATCAAGCATGGTTACACCATTGAAAAGTCTCTCTCTCTCTCTCATCCTCACCACCAAGCACAGTACTGCCACTGAAAAGTCTCTCTCTCACCCTCACCATTGAACATGGTGCCACCACTGAAAAGTCTCTGTCTCTCTCTCTTCCTCAACCACCTTACATGTAACAAAGAGAAGACCAAGAGAAGAGCCTCGAATTCGAGGCTCAGAGTGCAGGTGCACATGGCCTCCCCCCCCCACCTCTCCCCAGCAACATTTAAAGGAAGTCTTTAAATGCTGCTGGGGAGAGGCAGGAGCTGCATGCCTGCACTCTGAGCCCCGAATTCAGGGCTCAGAGGCCAGGCACATGTGGCCTCCCCACCCCCGTCTCCCCAGCAGTGTTTAAAGGAAGTCTTTAAATGCTGCTGGGGAGAGGCAGGAGCTGCATGCCTGCACTCTGAGCCCTGAGTCTGGGGCTCGGAGTGCAGGCACGCGTGGCTTCCCCCCACACCCCTTCCCAGCAGTGTCTAAAGAGACCCTTTAAATGCTGCTGAGGAGAGGCAGGGGCCTCCGCTCCCCAACGTGATGACATCACTTCCATGTGATGTCGTCGCTCTGGGGACGCCCCACCCCCTCCAGTAATGCCCCCCAAAGTCCCCCGCTGGGGTCTTCGAGGGACCTGGCAACCCTAATTCCGATGTCTCTACACTAATGTGCAGAGCATGGGAAACGAGCAGGAGGAACTTGAAGTCCTAATACAGGAAGGGGACTATGACCTAATAGGCATTACTGAAACTTGGTGGGATGACACTCACAACTGGAATATTAGGATTGAGGGGTACAACTTATTTAAAAGGGACAGACAAATAAGTAAGGGTGGAGGATTCACATTATATGTAAAGGTGGTATATGCTTGTGAGGAAATATCTGAATCTGACCATGAAAGTCCAGTTGAGAGTCTCTGGATAAAAATAAAACGAGTAAGAAATAATAGTGATACTGTGGTGGGGGTCTGCTATAGACCACCAAGACAGGAAGAGGATTTGGATGAGACGCTCCTGGAACAGATTACAAAGTTCTCAAAGAGACAGGACACGGTGGTCATGGGAGATTTCAATTACCCGGATATCTGTTGAAAGTCCAGCTTTGGTAAAAATGAAAGGTCCAATAAGTTCCTGACTTGTCTTGCTGACAACTTCATTTTCCAGAAAGCGGAGAGGGAAACAAGGGGATCTGCTATCTTTGACTTGATTCTTACCAAGAACTGGTGACGAGGTGAGAGTAGTGGGCACCCTGGGTAATAGTGACCATGTAATTTTGGAATGTACAGTCTTGGGGAAGGTAAAAGCTGTACGTAGTCAGAAATATAGGTTGGACTTCAGGTAAGCAAATTTTGAGAAACTTTACGTTATGCTGGGTCCCATGGTCAGAAATACTTAAGGAGGAGGGAGTTCAAGAGGCATGGGAGTTTCTTAAGTGATATACTGAAGGCACAATTACAAACGATTCCCATGAGAAGGAAAAATGGGAGGAGCCTAAAGAAGCCAAGGTGGCTCCATAAACAGCTTTCTAAAGACTTGAGAAATAAAAAAGACTCATTCAGAAAGTGGAAGGAAGGCCTTATAACCAAGTGTAACCCATGCAGTTTTGTAGCTGTTAATAGCATACAGGGATCAGGCATGCCTGCTTTTGCCAATAGGTGGTGTGGCAATTAACTCTCTTCCCCCCCTTCTATACTTAGTTAATGAGCATGCTCAGTGCTTGTAGCTTTCCCTAAAGGAGGCTGGGTATTCCCAGCAGCCAGCAGTTCAGCCTGGCTCAGAAAGAGGCAACATCATCAGATGGTTGGGGAGAGGCCTATAGAGACTTTGCTGTGTTAAGGCCTGCCTTGAATTATTGCAGGTAAATCCTGGATTCAACTGAGAAGAGCTGCAGCCTCCCAAGTACAGCCTGGAAACCTCATATGCTGTTCCAGTATCTGTGAGCTTACAACATATGGACGTACAATATATGCATTATTTATGTGCTTAGTATTTTTCTGTTCTGTGCATCCTTGTGGATGCTGAAGATATCTGTACTCAGTAATATCCTAAAGATTCATTGCTATGAAGTAATAGCAAATATCCTAAAGATTCATTGCTATGAAGTAATAGCAACCAACCAGGAATGAATGAGGATTTATATGAAAACCTCCATGCTTTGTTTATATTAAGAGTTTATTTTAAATGTTACAAGTGCATTGGTTGTATTGCCTCTCTTATGTCTGTGTTTGAGTATATGTGTAGTTATAGCAGTTACACATTCTTAATAACCGTAGGTGGGAGTTCGGCTGTCAAAACCGACTGAACCTGCCCACTCTCCCTGCAGATATTAGGACCTTAGTGGGTTACACAAGGATGAATATAAACAAATAACCAGTGCTTGTAGAGAGAGTGTTTGGAAAGCTAAAGCTCAGTATGAGCTTAGGCTTGAAAAAGATGCTAAAAACAACAAAAAAGGGTTCTTATGTTCAAAGTAAGAAAAAGAGCAAGGACATGGTATTGCAGGGGACAGGAAAGTGAAATTTGTGGGGGAAAGGAAAGTGAAATTGTTGTGAGGAAAGTGAAATTGTAATAGGTGATAAAGAGAGGGCAGAATTGCTCAATTCCTACTTTTCCTCAGTCTTCTCTTGCAAGGGAAATGGTGTTCAATATGGCAAAAACAGAACACATGATGAGGGAAGGGAGTTGCAGGCTAGGATTGGCATGTGGGTAGTATATAAACACCTAGTTTCTTTAAATGAAACTGAGTCCTCAGGGCCAGATAAACTGCATCCAAGGGTACTAAAAGAACTCACGGATGTAATTTCTGAGCCTCAGGTTTTTGATAAGGTTCCACATAATATTCTTGTTGACAAATTGGTGAAATGTGGTTTGGATCCTATGACAGTTAGGTGGATCTGTAACTGGTTGACAGATCACACCCAAAGAGTGCTTGTGAATGGTTCCTCATATTCTTGGAGAGGGGTGACGTGGAGTGCCTTGAGGATCTGTCCTGGGACCTGTTTTATTCAACATCTTTATCAATGATTTGGATGAATGTTTATTAAAATTGCAGATGATACTAAATTGGGAGGGGGAGC
>NW_015165832.1:1949243-1955600 GCF_001447785.1 Gekko japonicus | reverse complement strand
CTGCGCATGCGCAGGGGACGCTCTGTCACTTTCGGGGGGATTTAAACATCCCCCCGAAATTTTTTTCAACTTTTTGGATTTTTGTGCATACATGGGGACTGGCCCACGTGTGCACAAACTCCCCCTCCCCCCCAAGTGCCCCCGGAGCGCTGATTTAGCGATCCGCACTCACAGGGGCAACTTGGCTATTAGATATATAGATGTGGTTTGGATCCTATGACAGTTAGGTGGATCTGTAACTGGTTGACAGATCACACCCAAAGAGTGCTTGTGAATGGTTCCTCATCTTCTTGGAGAGGGGTGACAAGTGGAGTGCCTTGAGGATCTGTCCTGGGACATGTTTTATTCAACATCTTTATCAATGATTTGGATGAATGTTTATTAAAATTGCAGATGATACTAAATTGGGAGGGGTAGCAAATAATGGTAGGGTGATCTTGACAGGCTGGAAAACTGGGCTGAAACAAATAAAATGTATTTCAGTGGGGATAAAGTTCTGCATTTAGGTAGGAAAAATCAAATCCATATTTATAGGTTGGGGGAGAGTTGTCTTGGCAGTAGTATGTGTGAAAAGGATCTAGGGGTCTTAGTAGACAATACAGTGAGGAAAGGTTGAAGGAGCTGGGTATGTTTAGCATGGAGAGGAGATGACTGAGAAGAGGTGATATAACCATCTTCGAGTACTTGAAGGGCTGTCATATAGAGGATGGTGCAGAGTTGTTTTCTGTTGCCCCAGAAGGTTGGACCAAAACCAACAGGTTGAAATTAAATCAGAAGAGTTTTTGGCTAAACATTAGGAAGAACTTCCTGACAGAGTGTTTCCTCAGTGGAACAGGCTTCCTTGGGAGGTAGTGGGCTCTCCTTTGGAGGTTTTCAAACAGAAGCTAGATGGCCATCTGATAGCAATGCTGATTGTGTGAACTTAGGCAGATCATGAGAGGCAGGGCAGGAAGGGTTGCATCAGTGCTTAGTTCTTGTGACCCTTTCTTACACACCCAGGGAAATGCTGATCACCACTTTGGGGTCAGGGAGCAATTTTTCCCCAGACCAGTTTGGCCAGGGATCCTGGAGATTTTTTGTCATCTTCTGGGCATGGAACAGTGGTCACTGCGGGTGTGGAGGGAGAGATATTTGTGAATTTCCTGCATTGTGCATTGGGATTGGACTAGATGATCCCGGAGGTCCCTTCCAACTCTATTATTCTATGATTCTAAGAGGGAAAAGATGGAGGTACATCTCAAAATTCTGCCATCTCAACCCCTTCTCCCTCAGGCATCTTCTCCCCCAACCCCATCCCTCTCACTTTATGTGTGTGTGTGTGTGTTATAGTGTGTGTTATTGTGTGTGTGTGTGTGAATGTCTTGCCAGCTGTGGTAGGCAAGACTTAGTACTAGCTTACCAGGTTGCTTCTGTGGTTTGATGTTGGTCAGTGTTTGGCTATTGGCTTTGCCCTGTAGAAAGCATGGAATTATTTTTCCTCATAGGAAACAAAGGAGAAAAGTAGGATGTCTGGGGCACCTTGTTTAGGGGTCTGTAGAACTTGCTTGAAACTTGAGAATCAGGGGACACCAACACTAAGTCCTCTGAAATTTTGGTGTCATTTAGTTGAAAAAAAGGCACTTCAGCTCTTCTCCCCCCCAAAAAAAATCCCCCATAAGGAATAATGGAACAGGAATAATTCTGGAATCCTGAGGGGAAAACTGGAACTTGATTCCCGAAATGGTTTCAGAGGGGGAGGGGGATCCAATTACCCCTGAATACCAGGATAGATGCCATTCCTGAAATCTAAATTAATATTTTCCCCCAGTGCCCATCCCTAGAGAACATCACCTGAATCATTACAGTATTGCTAATTTAACTGGGGACAGACCATACTGTGGCTCTGTTTGCTTCAGTTACTGTTTTTATTATGAAAGACTCGGGTCTTGGCATTTGGCTCTTGCAGTCAGGCTTACAGCGTTTTAGCTGCCCTCAAACTTGGCCTCTTAAGGCATGGGGCTGCATGAAAATTAGATTTTAAAATGAACAGCTGACTCTGCCACTTGAAACTAGGAATATAACCATCATTGTCGAAATACCTGCTTTCAGAACAGAGTAGATCTTGTTTTGGAAATATTATCATCCCCAGTGCTACAAAAGGCAACACTTTCCCCGACTTTTCCTGTCCTTCCCAGGAAATTAGATTGGAAAATTGGGAGGGGCATTAACATAATGATAGTTTTGTACATTATGCCACAGAGGCATTATTGATTTATGAAAACACTTAGGAACCTAAACAAATTTCAGACGAATGAATTGGTTACCCTAGAAGACTAGTAGAGAAACTGGGGAACCCCCCCAAGCCTGTTGATTTTAATGGCTTTAGAAGGCTGTGACTGCTTAGAATTGATTCAACTGCAGTATTCTCAATGTTTCCCTCTTATTATTTGAATAGTTTTATATGCACACCTTTAACTATCCTGCTCTGGTAGGAGGTAATTTTATATTCTCCAGAGCAGGACTTAGTAACCATGTCAAAATTCAGAGCAAGAGATCAACAAAGAGGCCAGAATTAAGAAAGCTCGTGCACGTAACTATACAATTTAGCATTACTGTGTGTTGGTTAATAATCCGTTGTTTCTGCAGTATGAACACTGTATGTCATGAATCCTTTATCAGGAAGCAGCACACATGACCTCACACCAAGTAATAAATATACACAGGAGCACTCTGTGTGATTGTTTTAGTGCACAGGCATAAATCTGTGCATGACTTGAGCCTGGGTCACTGTTCACTTCTACCTATTAGTCCCATAGAAATAATTACTGCTGTTCCTTTTGCTGGCTATTTTAGCATCCCACCATAGGGTTGCCAAACCCCCTGGTTTGCCAGGGGTCCCATTTTTTGGGGGGTTCTACCTGCCGCTGGCCAGATGGCCGGCGGGGGAACCCCTCTCCCTTCTCTCTTGAGAGAGTGGGGTGGCTGTCTTTAAGTGCATGGACGTTTCCTCCCAAGCCCGATCTCCGCTTGAGATCAGGCTTTTTTTGTAGGGAAATGTCAGCGTGCACTTAAAAGGGAAATGCCGGCTTTTTGCTCTTAAAGGGGAAACGCAGCTCCGTGCACTTAAAAGGGAAGCGCTGGCTCCTTTAAGTGCAGGGAACTGGCCTTTCTGGAGATCGGGCGGGCGGGGCAGCAGACGTCCCCAATGTGATGTTGGGGATGCCCCGCCCCCTCCAGGAACGCCCCCAAAGTCCCCCGCTGGGGGCGGAAGATGGACTTGGCAACCCTATCCCACCTACCCCTCAAATGCACTTTATCTTAAAGACTGCATTTTCAGTTTTATAATAATATTTGGCAGTGTTGTGTCCTAGCCATGTGCTCAATCCAGTTTCGGCCGGTTCCACATGCGGTCAGGTGAGGTACCTGAGCTTCGCTCCCAAACACAATAGACGTTCGGATTCTAGTTCCCAGCCAATCGGGAACCTAGGCTCCCCAGGAATAATCTAATCAGTGTTGTCATGATCTGGGCTGTGCCACCAGAGGCCTACTAGGTCCAAGGAGCCTGGCTAGCAGTAGGTGAGGCTGGGTCTACAACTCCCAGAAGCCCCTGGGAGGTTCCGGAGCCAAAATGGACCAATGGGAAAAGAGGAGGGCTTGGAATAAAAGTTCTGGAGCAGCAGGAAGAGCTGTTCTTTCTTCCAGAGGGCAGAGCCAAAAAGAAGGCTGCTGCAGGGGAGAGACCCTCATCCTGAGGACAGGATGAGTAGTGTAAGGCCACTTAAAATAGTGAGCTAGGGAAAGTAAATTTAAACACGTTAGGGCATTTGATTTCTTTTCACCCACTTACTGTTATTATTCTGCACCTCGTTGTTGACCTCCTATAAAACAAACCTTTTCCTTGTTGTATTCTGCCTGCTCCTCACACCTGTTATTCGGCCTAAAGGGAGATCTGAAGGTCTTGGGAGGGTACTCTGGGCCTTCTCAAGGGAGCCTAAATCCAAAGTAGTAGCAGCATCAGGTGACACCCCACCTGAGTCGTAATAAGTGTAAATAGACCATTCACGGGTGTGGGGTGTGTGTGGGTGTGTTTTCCTTGGGGCATATAAGCCGGCCTGCGAGCCAGCTACTTTGTCTTGTTCTTCTCCGAATAAAGCATGAGAGCTGAATTCACTAAGTAAGTCTCAGTACTTTGCTCCGGTATACCTAAAGGACTATACATGTGGGTGTTTTTTGGACCAAGGGGGGAGGGGTGTTTTGTCCTGACCTAGCCATGTGGAACCGGCCGAAACTGGATTGAGCACATGGCTAGGTCAGGACACAACAGGCATGTACCACTCCACTGGGAGGGAAGGCAGCATGGTGTATAGCCTGATCTCATCAGAAGCTAAGCAGTGCCAATACTTGGATAGGAGACCACCAAGGAAGACAATGGCAAACCACTTCTGCTTCTCACTTGCCTTGAAAGCCCCTTGCTGGGATCACCATAAGTTGGTTGCAGCTCAACAGCACATACATACATATGTACCACTGCACTGATGCAGTTTGCTTTGGGATACTGAACCTATTATTTTTCAAAGCATTCTGAAAAACATCTACCAAACAATAGACAACATCAAAGAGAAGTCCCACTCACAAGGTAAAACACAAAAATGTTAACTGCTTTGTTGTTGTTGTTCAGTCGCACAGTCGAGTCTGACTCTTTGCGACCCCATGGACCAGCTCCCGCCAGGAAGACCTTTGGTCTTCCGCCGTCCTCTGAAGTTTGCTCAACTTCATGTTCGTTGCATCGATGACACTGTCTAACCATCTCATCCTTTGGCGTCCCCGTCTTCTTTGACCTTCAATCTTTCCCAGCATCAGGGTCTTCTCCAGTGAGTGCTCCCTTCTCATTTGGTGTTGAGCACATGGCTAGGTCAGGACACAACAGGCATGTACCACTCCACTGGGAGGGAAGGCAGCATGGTATAGCCTGATCTCATCAGAAGCTAAGCAGTGCCAATACTTGGATAGGAGACCACCAAGGAAGACAATGGCAAACCACTTCTGCTTCTCACTTGCCTTGAAAGCCCCTTGCTGGGATCACCATAAGTTGGTTGCAGCTCAACAGCACATACATACATATGTACCATTGCACTGATGCAACTTGCTTTGGAATACTGAACCTATTATTTTTCAAAGCATTCTGAAAAACATCTACCAAACAATAGACAACATCAAAGAGAAGTCCCACTCACAAGGTAAAACACAAAAATGTTAACTGCTTAGGGGATTGTAAATAGAATACAATGTTCCACATCCTGAAGCTAGCCTTATGTGTTGGCGTGGCTCACTAAGGGCCACAGGTGACAAACCAAGGGCTAAGACACAAAAGCCCTTTAGCTCTTGCCCTTTGGCTTATACCTTTGGCCACAACTATCACCACTCCTTGCAGCATCTCTTGCAGCTGCTACACCCATCGAAAAAGTAAAGGGCAATCTAACAAAGTGAAATTTCCCCAGAAGCATACATTTTAAAATAATTTTGCAGGATGACATAGTAAAGGCCAGGCCTTGTTGCCTATAAATAAGTCAGACTTCCAGAGGCATGAAAAATTCAATTCAAATCATGTCTTTAAATCTAGCAATTGAATCCAAAACAGAGTTATACCCTTCGATGTTCATTGCAGTCAATGGGCTTAGAAGGATGTTACTCTTTGTATGATGACACTACACACCAAGTCCTGCAGAGCTAAATTAAACATTGCAGCCTCAGTGAAGGAACCCAGAAAGTCCCAGTTCTTGGTAACTTTTGACACAATGGGCATAACATCGGAAGTGCTTTATCCTTTGCATCTTCCCAACACTGAGTTTGCAGGCTAGTAACATTGCTGTCTGAGATATGCAGACATTGCCTATGTGTGGGGAACATATATAATAAGGAGTTTTTAACATTGACATGAGCAGAGCTTGCTTAATCAGTCAAAGGCTGAATTCTACAAACCAACTCAATGATTATACCAACAGGGCTGAGATGATCCTGTTTGGGAGGCCTGTATCCTGGAGGGCATCAGTGTACCCTCCCCCAATTGTTTGGGTTATGTAGGTTCCGTTCACATGGAAAAGTTGCCACACTAAGGACACGGATGATAGGCGGATTTTCGGTGTGCGATCACACCGCAACATCTGGGAAGCGTAGTACACCCATGGCTACCCATCGCCGAAGATGCGGAGTAAAAAACTACCACATACGATGTACTATTTTCTGGAAAACGTAGGGCAAGGGTGGGTGTCTGATCGCATTTCCGCTTGAATCCCGTGGCATCCGGCGCCCGTCCATGTCCCGTCGCACACCAGATTTTTTTGTAAGTCTCCACAGGATGTGCACAAACGATCATGCGCA
>NW_015165832.1:1932942-1948997 GCF_001447785.1 Gekko japonicus | reverse complement strand
TTACCAGTGAACACATGAACACATAAAGCTGCCTTATACTGAATCAGACTCTTGGTCCATCTAAATCAGTATTGTCTACTCAGGCTGGCAGCAGCTCTCCAAGGGCTTTGGTAGAGGTTTTTCACATCACCTCCTACCTGATCCTTTTAACTGGAGATGCTGGGACCCTCTGCATGCCAAGCAGATGTTCTGCCAGTGAGCCACAGGCCCTCCAAAGTGACATGTTCCCTGCATTATCAGTGAATCAGTGAAATAATTTTTGCTATATAGAATATGGATTTTTGGAAATGCTTCATTTAAAAGCCATTCCACTCCATGTCAAAGACTTTCCATTACCCCATGAAACAATACAGTATTCCCAACATTCTTTAATTCAGACTGTTTTTGGTATTAAGGATATTTTTCCATAGATAATTTTAAACTCCTCCTGGTCACTTAAGTGTGCAGTTTTGCAAGCTAACCCAGAGATGGCTTGTGCGCATTCAGTATTCAAAGAATCTCCCCAACCCTTGGCGGGAACTGCTTGCCCACTCCTTTTCAATGGAGGGGTCAGCTCTGAAGGAACATGCTTTTCCTTACAGAGTTGCCCCCTTCAGTAAAATGAATGTGGAAGGCTATGTACCAGTGGATGTGCATAGCTGTAGATCAGAGGTTCCCAAACGTATTTGGCCTACCACCCCCTTTTCAGAAAAAAAATTACTCAGTGCCCTCTTGGAAAAGCTACCTTCAAGAAGTGGACAAAAAGATGCAGTGACAAATTTGCACATAGTAAAGAAAGATGTTGTTGTAAGTAAAGAAAGATGCTGTTGGGCCTGAAGCCAGCAGCAACCACTACACAATAGCCAGCAGCAATACTAGTCTTACAAGGGTGCACACGCATTTGCAATTTGCAAATGCATGGCTGTGATTGGTTGTGGGGACCCCTCCCCCCTGATCCCAGGGAAGACCAGGAGAAGGCAGGAAAAGGCTGCTTTAGATAGGTTCTGGACTCTTCTTTCTTTATGCTTCCACCGCCCCCATATTTTTGTTCAATGCCCCCCAATTGCACCCAAGGCTCCTATTGCCCACCGGGATCATTCCAGCGCCCCCCAGGGGGTGGTATTGCCCACTTTGTGAACCAGTGCTCTAGATCTTGGCAGTCCTGGGTTATGAGCATTGCCTCAGCAAATGCCAGGAGATTCTGATGGTGGTGCCTGGGAAGAGTGGAGTTTGTGGAGGATGCAACATCATTTCTGGGGGACACTCTAGTAATTTCCCCTAATCTCTGTGGTAAAGATCATACAGACATGGGGGTATTCCTGTTGCATCACTATCGAGGCCATTGTTTTCTCCCTCTCCATAATTTCTTGAGGGTGGGTGATTGGGGCCAAGGGCAAGGATATACCCATCATAGGTAGGCAAATGGCAATAAAAAGTCAAATGAACATGCCTTGTGTAAGCATGTAGCAGTCATGGGCAAAGTGCCTGAATTTCCCACATACTTGCTCTACCTTGTGTGGCATTCCGTTTTTTCCAGCTATTGCTGCAAGTAGTTGAAAAGCAATGCTGGCTGCTTAAGGCTGTGTGTGGTGGTAGATTCACATGGCAAGTGATGGGAGTGACATAGAGAGGAATTTCCTGTGGCTATCATGTGGTTGGGTTATTACATTTCTGCTTTGCAAAAGCTGCATTTCCTTCATCTCCCTCCCTCGTTTCAGATTTGTTTCAGATTTATATAACTATTTCCAGAGCACTCTTCCCAGAGTTCCACTGCTGATTGTCGATCTGTTGTTTCTGCAGATTCAGTTGCTGCCTCTGCAGGTTCTAACCTGGTTTTAACTCTTTGAAAGGTGTAACATTACTGCTTGAGGCATCTGTCTGATGGACCTAACTGTGAATTTCACACAAATGTCATTCATACTCATTAGTCATGTCAGATCCTGACACCTTACTCTCCTTTTTTGTTCAACTGCCCAAGGGAAAGTACAAATTTAAAGGCGCTACCTATCACTTAGCCCATCCAAAATAGAATTGCTATCGATCAGTACAATATAATAACACAAGGCAGGCGTGAGAAGAGAAATAAGACAGATCATTTTGGCAGCTGATTTTATTAGAAAACTTAGAGAAAGAGGGGAGTTACAGACCATTTATGGAAAAGCACATTACAATTGTTGGAAATTAGGTTTTCCCTCAGATACTTCCCTTTTTATTATGTCACAGAGATCACATAAACATTCCTCAATGGGTGTGTTCTCTTGTCAAGATGCTAGAAAATCAAGGAACCACAGTCAAAGGTATGGCCCACAAACCATAATTTATTTATGCCAGCCACCATTATATTATGTTTCACTAAAATCAATGCTAGTTTAATAGAGAGTATGCTAAAATAAGCCGTTTGTGTCTGAGTGGGCATATTCCTTTAGCATTAAGGACATATCACTGTCATGCCATGAACATTTACTTGGGAGTGACTTCCTGTTGAACCCAGTGGGACAATGGTCCTTTCTGCATTAGACCTTAAATCCTGGTTCAACCCTGTCCCTGAACGTACATTCTACACTACACGTGAGTTCACCCCTGTAATTACCTCGGCGTATTTTTTGTTTCCACATTACATTGAGGTCACCCCGGTTTCGCCCCACACTTGTCCCAGGATAAACGGATGCTATTATAACCAGGGATAAATGCAAGGTATTGTGTCACGAGTTGATAAAACCAAGGATGAGATCCAAGTGCAGAAAGAACCATTCTTAGGATCAGGTTGTCAGGCAGACAGAGTTAAAAATCCAGACACCCACATAAGAAGTGTCTGCATGGGAGCTTCCCTTGTTCCTGGTACTTCAACATAGAATCAGACTTGGAGGAAAGCACACTTGAAAAATTAGAACATCAGATACCATATGCAGAACTGAACGGAGACAAACACAGAGAAACAAAGGGATACGTGGAGATGGAGTCAGGACAGGACTCAGGGAGAAAGAAAAGAGGAGAGAGAGACTGCAGTAGCAAACAATCACCATTATTCAAGCATGAAAGTGCTGAATTAGAAACATTAAATGATCTAGTAGGAGAAAACAAGCAAATAAAAGGACTGAAAGTTAAAGATGAAGAGTTCAAACTCCAAGCATTTGCAGACGACTTAGTCTTTATTTTGGAAGAACCAGAGACCTCGATAGCACCCTTGTTAGACACAATACAAAAATACAGAGAAGTAGCAGGATTTAAACACAAAAAACCCAACGATAATGACCAAGAATTGCACACAAGAAGAGAAAGATGAGATTTCTAAGGTCGCAAAACTCGAAATAACTAACAAGATTGTCTACTTAGGTATCCAAATGACTAACAGAAATAGTGGATTAATGGAAAATAATTATAAAAAATTACTGGAAGAAATCAGAAAAGATCTTCTAAAATGGAAAGATCTACAATTATCACTACTGGGAAGAATAGCCACTATAAAAATGAATATTTTACCTCTCTTTCTGGCACAAAACATACCAATATTAAAGAAAAAGAACTTCTTCATAGATTTGGATAAAATGACAAGACAATTTATCTGGTACCCCAAAAAACCAAGAATTAGATGGAAATATTTACAAGAAAAAAAAAGAAAGAGGGGGTATGGGATTTCCAAACTGGGAATTTTATTATCAAACTGTGGCTGTAACTTGGATTAAAAAATGGATAAAATTAGAAGATAGAAGAACTTTAAATCTAGAAGGACATGACTTCAAAATGGGTTGGCATGCCTGTATTTGGTATGACAAAGATAAAGTTCATGCAAATTTCCATCAACACATAATATGGGGCTCTCTCATAAAATATTGGCGGAATCTGAAAGAAAAATATTATAAGAAAATACCACAGTGGGTCTCTCCACTTGAAGCATTTATAAAACCAACCCTTCTGACTAAAGACAAGATAGAAACATACGAAAATATATTAGATTTGGATGTAGTAATGAAACATTTAACATGGTGGGAAAGTACACAATTAAAATTAAGATATGGGCTACATGATAGACATTGATGACTGGGCCCAAATATGGAAGACTATGAGATATCTCAGTTCAACAGCGTATAAAGAAAATTTATATAAGATGTTTCATAGATGGTATTAGTCGCTAGATAAAATTGGGAAATATGCACCCCAAACTTCAAAGAATTGCTGGTAATGTAAGAATAATATAGGAACGTTTTTTCACATGTGGTGGAAATGTTGTAGGATGCAAAAGTTTTGGAAAACTTTAAAGCAGATATTAGAAATGATGGATAGTAATGTGGATTTGGTATCAGAAATATACTTGTTAAATATTATTCCAAACAACCTGGATAGAGAAAACAGATATATGTTAATAATATATGTTAATATTTTAACTTCATCAAGAATTATGTTAATATTTTAACTTAATCAAGAATTATGGTAGCCCAATGTTGGAAATCAGATAAATTACCCTCTAGACTAGATATAGTAAAGAAATTGCTGGAAATAGCCGAATTGGACAAACTGACTATGTTATTACGTGGTAAAGATGAGACAATGTTCCAAAGAAGGTGGATAAGAGTATATAATTGGTGGGATAAACACATTGTATGTAAGACTCCAAAGATATGATAATGTATACATAAAAGTGCTTTTGGCTGTTTAGGGAAACTGAACAAATAAAGTATTAGAAAAGAAAGGAAGTGCTGAATTAGAATTTTACCACTCCCCCCATGAATAAGAATTTGGGATTTTTTAGTCATTGTAGTGATAACTCTCTTAGTAAAACCTATTAAGTGTCTTAGCAAAAAGAAGAAGAGAGAAATGGCTCATGACTGTTATAGCCTCTGTACTTTCTTGAATACCTTTGAATTTTAAACAATTACATTTTACCCTTTTATTTATTTATGTTATTCATAGTCTGCCTTTCTCACTTGGACTCAAGGCAGATTACACATAGTGAGTTAATAGAACCAATCAGAAATATAAAAACAGAAGCAAAGCATGTATACACATGACACATTAAATGATGCAAAAAATACATTGTAGGATCCTAATTTCAGCAAGCTAAATGCGGTAGTATAGACCACAGTCCCTAACAATTTATCTAAGTGACTTTGTGAATCATTTTGTACAGTGCAACTCTGTAGAAAAGCCCTCCTGAATAATTCAGTTTTGCATAGTTTGTGGAAAGCCAGGAGAGGGGGAGCCTCCCTGACCTCCTCAGCCAGGCCATTCCACAAGGTGGGGGGGGGGCACAGCAGAGAAGGCACGTGTACAGGCAGTTGCTGATTTTGCCCATTTGCAGGCTGGCACCTGCAGAACACCTTGCTTAGATGAGTGAATCTATCATGGAGGAGCATGGGGGAGAGGCGGTCGCACAGATATGAGGCCCCAAGGCCTTTGTATGTGATGGCCAGTAACTTAAATTGAGACAGGTGACTGATGGGCAGGCAGTGGTGTATGGTAGAATGGGAGTAATATGCATGTTCCATGTAGCTCCTGATAATAGCCAAGCTGAAGTGTTCTGCACCACTTGGGAGTTTCTGAATGAATTTTGAGGGGAGACCAATATACCGTGCATTACAGCAGTCTAATCACAATATTACTAGGGTGTGGATCCAGGTGGCTAGAGCAGCTGTATCAAGATAAGGGGCCATCTTTTGGGCTAGGCTGAAGTGGAAGAAAGCCTTTTTAGCAGCTGCATTAACTTGCTTCTCTAGCAATAAGGTTTGGTCCTGTATAACCCCAAGGCTCTTAATCAAGCCAGCAAGGGTCAGCTGAATTCCATCAAAAGTGGGGAGCACAATATCCTTCAAGATCTCTGCCTTCCCAACCAGCATTACCTCTTCAGGGTTTAGTTCAATTTGTTCGCTCTGAGCCAATTTACTACAGCAGTGAGGCAGCAATTTAGGTCCTCTATCCGATCGCATCACCAGGAGACTTGGATAAGGACATACAGAGTTGGGCATCATTTGCAGATTGATGACAACCAACCACAAAGCTACAAAAAAATTGTCCTAAGTGATTTACACAGAGATTGAAAAGCACAGGGGACAGAATTGCGACCTGTGGAACTCCACAGGTTAGGTCTCACATCAATAATGACTGGTTTCCAACAGCCCTGATATTTAATATCTTTATTTTTTGCATATTGCTAAATCTAAATATCTGCCAAGTGATGAGTCACTATTTTAAATCTGAGGACGTAGGTTCCAGTCAATGAAAGCTTATGGTGGCATAAAAACTTGACCTTGGACCAGTTAGACAACAACCTACCTCACCATGTTGTTGTAAAGATAAAATGCAAGAGAGGAGAACAATGTATGCTTTGGGTCCCCATTGGAGAGAAAGATGAGATATAAATTAAGCAAATAAATAAATAAATTCTTAGTCTTTAAAGTGCCAGTATACTCCTTTGATTTTTGTAGTAACAATAACTTAAAGCTACAGTCCAGCAAAGTTCAGCACATAGGAGTTCCATGTATTTCACTGGGAAATTTTAGATATGTAGATCTCTCCAACTGGAACCAATAGGTGTTGCCATGCAGCCGCTTTATAAAGTGTTTGCATAACTGCAAGCCTGGACTGTGAAATAGGTCAGTTAAGGACATGGACTGAACGGCAGCCGTGAGACAGTGCCCTTTTACTGGACTGTAGGCATGTGCCCAGCCAAGGGGAACCCTGCACTGAAGCAACATGCCAAGCCAAATGTGGACCCATGGACTACCAGATGCCTCTTGCTCCTGCACCTCAGCAGCCATATGCCAGAAGGCAAGCCAGCCTCCCTCACCCCGCAATACACAGAACCAGCAGCAGTTCACTATAAGAGAAGCCATGCTCTTCAAAGAGTACTAGGATATTCCTGCACAGACACCATAGAAAGCTCTCTTTTCCATTACACAGACACCCCCTCTCTGCATATTAACATTGACCGGTGAAGCACGTACTCCTCTTCAGCCTAACAAAAGGATCCATTTCATGATGGGATAAACGGGCAGTCACATCCTCCAGCCGCCCAACATCCAGTCATTAAGACCAACTACCAGCAATGGGGCTGGGACATTACTCTTCTTTTCTCTCCTTTGTTTCCACCCTTCCCCCTGAGAGGTGTCACTATTAGTCCAACTATTATTTCAGTTGCCCAATAATTAATCCTTTTTCCTGACCCATTAACAGTTTATGTTTCTTAATGTTCCTGGGCACTACGTGACCAACAAGGCATCAGCCTGAGGTTACTTTTAGGCTACATAAGGAGGGCACCATCCCATTGCTCTCTCTCTCGCTTCCTACCTTCCTACTTCCACCCTATCTTGCTGATTCCATTCCTAGCACTGTTTGGAACCTTCCACGTGTGTTGTTAGCCAGCTCAAGATCCCCTTCCCATTGTTTCCTTATTTTTCACTGCAGAGTCAACTCATTGCGTCAGACAGGAAACGTATCGCCCAACCAATGATATCTCCTGCTAATGAAACCATCTCTGTACTTTTCTATCTGAATTCCTAGATCTGTATCATGTGTGTGTATGCTTGATTTTATATTGTATGTGTGAGAATTTATCTAGTAAAGAAATCACTGCTTCTGCACATCTAGCCTCAGTGTTCATTTCTGGGATTCTGGAAAAGCAGACGCCTGTATACATAGGTTATTGGTCCTATAGTTAATGCCTATTGCTATTTAATATTCATATTCCCCACATTTATTAAGTAATAAGGCAATTTGGCTAACAAAGAATTTATAACCTTTCAGTTACATCATCTAATTTGTACTAATGAAACATGCTAGACTAACAGGTTTTTAAAAATTGTATTTAAATTGTACTTTCCAGACTGAATGGCAGCCGTGAGACAGTGCCCTTTTACTGGACTGTAGGCATGTGCCCAGCCAAGGGGAACCCTGCACTGAAGCAACATGCCAAGCCAAATGTGGACCCATGGACTACCAGATGCCTCTTGCTCCTGCACCTCAGCAGCCATATGCCAGAAGGCAAGCCAGCCTCCCTCACCCCGCAATACACAGAACCAGCAGCAGTTCACTATAAGAGAAGCCATGCTCTTCAAAGAGTACTAGGATATTCCTGCACAGACACCATAGAAAGCTCTCTTTTCCATTACACAGACACACACACACACACACCCGCATATTAACATTGACCGGTGAAGCACGTACTCCTCTTCAGCTTTTGGTCAGGGAAGACCAAAGCTTAGAAAAGTCACACCTAAGCTACGGAGGCTGGGAGGCCAAAAGGGTAAGAACAAATCTTCTTTTTGGGACAGGAAAAGAAAGATGTCCGGCAAGGGGTGGGCAAGGGTGTGGTGACAAACCCCATCACCATGAGGAAGAAGCTCTTTTAATCATCTTACCTTCTTACTGGGAGCGATCTAACACCAGAGCTCCATTGCAAAGACAGCCATTATCATGAACTGAAGGGGAGAAACCCGAAAGTAAAGTAATGAATCATTCCTAAAAATTGCAAATTCAAGGGAAAAAAACCTATCATTCGAACAATCCTTAGGGTGTATACACTGTTTGGGTAGCTAAAGAACTAGGCTGGTATCAGTGGACATATTCAGAGTGAACTAGGTTACATGGGAGTAAAGAAGAGAGGGGCCTTGTCAGGCAGAAACCTGGGACAGCTGGGGAATTCCCAAGACCCCACGTGGGCAGAAACGGGGGCTTGCAAGACCATTCCATACACAGCTCATTGTTCACTCTTCATTACCATATTGTTCTCAGCTGTATAATGGTAAAAATTAACTTTCTTTAGTTTCTGGAATAAAGCTAGAATTAACAAGTAGGGACCCACAAAACTCATGGGGAGTTTTGTGACATCGTGCCATATGCTCCCAATTCCCCATTATTGCTGTTTTCACTCCTTCCCCACTTTTGCTCTCTGTTCCTACCCCATCACCACTTTTGCTCCCCTTTCCCATCCCTGTCACTGATCTCACTCCCTTTTCCTGCTCCCTATAGGGTTGCCAGACCCCTGGTTTGGGAGGGGGTTCCCCTGATTTTTCAGGCTTCTACCCACTGCCAGCCAGCTGGCCAGTGAGGGAAACCCCACCCCCAAACAGGGACACTGTGCAGTGACGTTCCTGTCATGATGACATCACATGGAAGTGATAGCATCATGCTGGGACATCACGTGGTGACACTCTGCTTTTGGGGCAAAACTCTATGGTTTTAGGCTAAAAAACCTCTCCAGACCCATTGTTCAGTATTAGAAATACTGATACTTGTCTCTGACAAGTGAGAACAAAGAAACAGCACTGCTGTATCAGACCAGTGGTCCATCTACTCCAGCATCTTGGAGGGCCAACAAACAGGACACAGAGGCCAGACACCTGCCCTCATCCAAAAGATGGATGAGGGTGTAGCCAGGAGCAGTTCCATGAAGGACAGTATTAGACAAACCCAGCATCATTGGCGAGAGCAAAGGAACTAATGTTGCCCTGCTGAGTCCGATTGTGTCTTTTAGGCTTGTCAATCTTTCCTTACCTCCCAGTAGGTTCCTCCTTCTCCACTGTTTCTTCATGGGCAGAGATTACCATTGCCCATGCAAAGCTTTCCCTTGCTCTTGTACATTTAAGGGGGGGGAAACCGTTCATGTCAGTCTTTGTAGTCAGTCTCGGTCTGCGGAGTTCAACAAAGACAAGATTGAAAGGGACTAAAAGGAGGGCTGCCACCTCCTGGACTGGTGGTAGGTAAGGTGGCAGAGCAGGAGATGGCTGGAGACAACTGAGCCTGGCAGGAACATTGCTTTTCACTCCAGTGAGGGCCCGTTTCCCCTGCCAGCAGGATCCCATTACGTGATACCAATCTGCCATGCCAGAACAACTTCCGGCACTGTTCCACTATAAGGAGTTTGTCTAAAGATTTGTGGCAGTTGCCAAATCCTAGTTAACACTGTGACAGCTGTTTTCTTGTCACTGTCTTGTTACTGGATCATGATCATAATTTAAAAATTCCTAACATATTTGGTTTTATTGCGTGAAAACAATAACAAAATATTGAGGGGTGTACACAGGGTGTAAAGCGCACATGCTAAAGCAAACATGCCAAGCAAACAATTTGTAGCATGCCATCATAATGTTAACAAATACCATTAAAATGTATGTGTACATCCCCTGGGCCACTGCACAACTTTGATTGCTCTCAACCCTCACACGTGTAACCTCAGATAGCCCAGGCAACAATGCTATATGAAACAGCAGCACAGAAGATCTTAGTGGTCCACATGCAAAGCAAAACAGACTGGCGGCTCACCAGGATGAGTAATATGTGAGATGTTGTCTCACACCTGTCTCACAGGTGACACAAGAACCACGTTATGGCCTGATTTAGCAATTCTTCAGTACAAATAACTACTGCAGTACAGGAATGCTTACCATGGCTGCAGCAGCAGAAAGCTAGTTGATCAGAACAAAGTTTATGTACTACTGGTGCTATTACTTATAAAATATATATCTATATACAAATAACAAATAGCAAAGTCGGCCAAATCTTTAGATACTTAAATCTGGTGGCTGGAGCTGTGGATGAGCAAAATAGATCTTTCTACAAACCTGAAAAGGGCCCAAAGTTTGTAGGAAAACGTGAAATCTAAAAAAAAATTGAAAAAGTTTTTTTAAAAAACCCAAAATTATAAAAGGACTGCTTGTAGCTTTAAAAAAGATTACATCAGTGGATGTTGCTAGGCAACCACAGAATTTCAGGCTTCAGTTTCTCTGTGCATAAAAGCTTTTCTAGACCTATTTTGGCCTTTGATAGAGGACTCATCAGGGCCAGGCCTGACTAGGGTTGCCAACTTCAGGTTGAGAAATTCCTCGAGATTTTGTTAGCCGAATTGCTTTATTTACAGCAATTGGCAATTTATAAATGGGTTCTTGCCAGTTTATACCAAGGACCTGATCCCACCAAGGGTTACCAGTAAAGGATTCGAGACTGCGGTAGTTAAAATAGATGTGTTTTACTTAAAATATATCTCATACAAACAATACTGATGCACTCACACATTCAATCAAGTTCCTAAGAATTACAGTATTAAAATAAGCACAGTTGCATTAGCCGGTAGGGGTGATGGTGGGCGATACTTATCTGTCTTGCAGCTTGGTTGTTCCAATGAAGAATAGAGGAGAAGAAATGGAAACAAAGGAATTCACACATGACCAGAACCAGCCGGAACGTGTGGGTCTCTTGACTGCAGATCATGAGATCAAAGTAGAGGCAAGGGTTGGGGATAGCAAGGGGGACTTAAGAGGGGTAAAAGCAGACAGGGGTCATCTTGGGGGAATGCTAGTTGATCAAGTAGGAGTGGCCAGGTGACTGGTTCTCTCCTTTTATAGGGGGTCCAAGAGATGGGTGGTAACTGTGCCAACCTCTTGACCCACCTACCTGTTAGTCCGTCCCAAAAACAATCCTATTGGTTGCATGTGGAAAGGGGAGGTTACCTAAGAGGGGTGGCCAATATTGTAACCTAAAACCTTACTCAGAGTATGGCATCTGGGCAGGTATGAAACCTAGGCGTCAGGATGCTCCATTGTAGTGCTGATGAAGCTGGCCAGTTATTTTGGATAACCAAATGTCCATATGGCAGGAAATACCAGTTCAGGAACAATGCAGGCGATGGGTAGTACGTGACTACAAGAAGCTCTGTCATGGGGGCTGTCTCCTCCTGGGGTTGTTGTTTCATTGATCACAATAATGGAGGTTTGTGCTTCTTCTCCAGGCTGGGCAACTGTGTAGCTGAAACCTTATTTACAAGTAAGGTATGTGCAGGCACCTTCTATGTGTGGCATCACAACAGGTGACCTAAAGTGTACAGCTTTCTGAGCCTATGTGTGTGTGCACAGTCCATTGTGTGTAGCAATAAATAGTTCATAAAGCAAATATCAAGCTTATTCTCTGGAGAAGAGGGAGGGTAAGTTGCTTCCTCCCTGCCTCTCCCCACCCCTGCCTGCCTGGGGCCAAGGAGGGCCTTCGCGGGGCTTCCTTGCACTCCCACCGGCCTTGCAGGTCCACCGCCGGGCCCCTCATGGGGCTCGGTAGTGGAGCTGCAAGGCCGGCGGTGGCGGCCGGGACCGTTGGGGGTGGGATGTGTGGCCTTATGACACATTTCCCGTGATGTCAGGGGGTGTGGCCTTATGACACACTTCCGGTGATGTCAGGGGGTGTGGCATATGCTAATGAGTTATGCTCATGAGTTCCCCTAGCTCTTTTTCTATGAAATGACCCCTGGGGTGAAGTCTGAAGAGTTCAGGCCTCGGCATGGTATAATGCCACAGAGTCCACCCTCCAGAGCAGCCATTTTCTCCAGGTGGACAGATCTGTTATCTGGAGTTCAGTTGTAATTCTGGGGGATCTCCAGGTCCCACCTGGGGATTGGAAGTCCTAGGCCTGGCAACAGCCTCTGGGTAACCTGATACCACCTGACTTGTATGACTCAGCTAGGCCTGGCTGCTTGCTACTGTTCCGCAGTAGCCACCTGATGAAACCCATTGTGGAATAGCAGTTAGAGCTTCAGAGTAGGATCTGTGAGGCCCTGGTTCAGATCCCCATCTTGCTTTGAGATCTGACTGGGTGATTTTGGACCAGTCACATACTTTCAGCCCAACCTACCTCATGGGGTTCTTATGCAGATAAAAAGGAGGAGAGAATAATATAAGCTGCTTTGGTCCCTCCTGTGGAGAAAGACCATAGTTTTCCTAGCTAGAAGCTGCAGGGGGGAGGAGATGGAAAGCTGAAGAGAGGATCAGATAAAGATAGGCTGGCTATTGGGTGGGAAGGAGTTGCCAGCTCCAGGTTGGGGAATTCCTGGAGGTCTGAGAGGTAAAGCATGAGGATGGTGGGGTGAGGAGGGGAACAACCTCAGATAGGTATAATGTCATAAACGCCATCCACTGAAGCAGCTAGGTCCTCCAGAGGAACTAATGTTGCCAACCTCCAGGTGAGGGCTGGAGATCACCTGGAATTACAACTCATCTCCAGATGACAGAGATCAGTTCCCCTAGAGAAAATGACTGCTTTGCAGTATGGATTCTATGGCATTATACCCTGCTGAGGTCACTCCCCTTCCAAGGCTCCACCCCCAAATCTCCAGGAATTTCCCAACCTAGAGCTGGCAACCCTAAGGGCAACTTACCTCTGTAACTGGGAAATCAATTGTGATTCCTGGAGAGCTGCTGTCACTGTTGCTGCTGTTCATGTGGGGGAAGCAGGTGGGCAGCTGGGAACACCGCTGCCACCACTGGTGCTGTACAGATGGCCAGGAGAATGATGGGGGGGGGGGGGGAATAGAATGAAAGGGTAGGGGCAGAAAGAGAAAGAGTGATGAGGTGGGGAAGCAGAGAAAGAAAAACTGATGGGATGGGGGCAAAAAAAGTAACAGGCATGGAGGAGAGTAAGAAAAGGGGTGTGAGGAGGGAGAAAGAGTGAGAGACTGAGAGAAGCGGGGGAGAGGGGAGGAAGCAAAAGTGGGTGGAATGGGATAGCTGCTCCCACAAGTTTCTTGTGTGTATGTGTATGTTTTGTATATATTGCAATGGTTTCCATCATCATCATGGTAGCTCAACAAGCAACAGGATTAGCTGTCCCTTCCCATTGATTATTATACCTTTTTTTTGTAGTTTGCTATACTACATTCCTTGAATGTTATTTTACTGTTTTCCTTCATTTCCCCAAGATGGGTTGGGGGTTTTTGGTCATCTTTTGTATAACATTTGCAATTTCTCTTGACTTTGCTGCTGTTAAATAGATGAGTATATTAGCCATAGCTTCATACAAGCCATTACTGAAAATGCTGAACAGCACATGGACCAATCTGGAATGCCCCTTGATTCATTCTCAAGTTTTGACAACTCATCCAGGAGCTCCTGGTGCATGCAGAAGCTCTGATTCATACACTTTTTCTGCGTATCCAAAAACTTCAGTACTGAGGCAGCTTCATACATACTTCCCTACCTTGATATAATTGCAGGAAGTAAGCCTGCAATACTAAATGCAATTTCCTGTGAGTAAACCCCACTGATAACAAGGTTTATTTCTGGGTAGACCTGCTTAGGCTTATTGCTAAAGTTTATTTGTGAAAGAACTTTTAACATAATTTTTCAATGAGCTAGGCAACAATTTACAAAGGCACTGTCTATTATTTACTTGCAAGAATTTCAAACGGAACTGTGACAAAAGACTTTTCTTTGTATACTTTGGTAATGGTGTATCCTGATGTTTCCTGTAGGTTTCCTTTCTGGTTTTCAGGACATCCGACAGCTCCTTATTCATCTAGCTAGATTTCTTATGAGTCCTCTTTATCTTTCCTTTTAATCAGAATAGCCTGAAGTTGTGCTACTGATAAAATCACCTTCTAGAGCAACTGTCGGTTTAGACACATTCTCCCTTAGATATTTTTTCCATATGTGAAAATCAAACACCTGGATAAAATCTGTTGTTAAACCCCATTGTTCAGTTTCATCTCTTCTGAGTTTGAGTGGCTCAGCCTTCATGTAATCAACCAATTCCTCCGTCATACCAAAACTAAAATAACCGATCCTTTCATTCCCCCCCCCAATGCAACATATTGTCCTTTATATATGTCAAACACATAGCTTCTAGGTTAATTTTTAAAACAGAATTTGACTTTATCCACTGTGCAATTAATTAGTCGAAACACTATGTTTAACTGCAGTATTATTTACATAGTCTCAAAGACTTGCTCAACCACCTCCAGTTGAAGTCTTCCCCCTCTGCAGGGTCCCATCTTCTTAACTGCTGGCTAGTCAGTGGTAACAGTTGCAAAGAGCAGTGGATCCAGTCTCATCAGCGCACAGAGAGCAAGCAAGTGATGAGCACTCTTGTCTCCTTGCTACCATCTGTGTTTATTCTCGCACTCCGGGCAAAAGGGGAGGGCAAGTGTGTGGTCACAGTGAAGAAAAGAAGCAACATGTGTAGCTCTTTGCTGCAGACACTGCAAGGAACACTGGAGTGATAGACAGTCTTGTTCTTCATGAAGGTTGTCAACTAATATTTATTTAGATAATTATACCCTTGCTCTTCTCCCCAATGGGGACAGAAAGAAGTTTAAAACATTATTTTCCCCTGTACTGTTTTATCGTCACAACAACCTTGTGAGAAAGGTGAAGTTGAGAGAGTGCCTGGCCCTCTGCTTTCATAGCTAAATGGAGATACAACTCCGGTTCTCCCCGATTCTAGTCCAACACTCTAACTACCATACCACATCGATTCTCTATTGATTACCAACTTGATTTATTCTAAACTTGATTTATTCTCTTGAGCATTTCAGGATTCAAGGTGTGTTCACTGCATTTGACTAATTTAGTTTTTACTGATTGGCAGTCCTAATTGAGATTTTAAATTGTGGTCTTTTAGGCTGTTTGAAAAAAAAAAAACAACCTTGTTCTGCAAGGTAGAAAGGCAGATAATAACTGTTTTAAATAAAGAACAATGCAAAAAACAACTGTATAAAACAAAGATTAAAACACAGGTCAGACATTAAAATGGTCTAAAAGCACCTTGTACCCTCCTGCTGAGTACTTCCCCATACCACATCTAGAAATTTCAAACTCTACACAGCTTTTCTAGATCTTAAAGGAGCATTTGACTCAATTGACAGAGAGTTACTATGGACTAAACTGTACCAATCAGACATTGATAAGAGACTCCTCAAATTAATTATAACGTTACACATTTCCACCACCTGCCAAATCAAATGTTCAACTGAAGGGGTCTCTGTTTCAGCTATAACATGTCCTGGTCATGCCATCGCAAATCTATGATTAATTTAGCTACCATCAATGCATCAGCCATCTCATGTTTCTTCTTTAATAGACGCAACCAGTTTGTTCCAGGTGCCTTAAAAAGTTTTTAAGGCCAAAGTGATCCCACAGTTATTGTACGGTATTCCAACATGGATAAGTGCCTTCGAGACCAGAATTGAAAGAGTGCAGTCCAAATTAGCAAGGAAAATCATGGGTCTGCCATGCTGCATTCCATATGCAGCTCTCTGTTTAGAAACAGGCCTTAACATGATAGAAACAAGGGCATGACTAATATCAATCAAATACTGGCTACAAGGG
>NW_015165832.1:1904557-1932753 GCF_001447785.1 Gekko japonicus | reverse complement strand
TCTTGTCCAAATAGATTGCCTGTGTAGAGAAGAAAATAATTACAATGGGATTATCCATGGATTCTGTGTATGCTGTCTTTCACAAATGCATATCAGTTAATCAAACACAGAATCCTGGATAATGAAATGCAAAAACTAGTTAGCAATGCAAATAAATCCTGCTCCCCCTTAAATTTTGGAATTGTCCCAATTATTGGCCATCTGCCTTCTTACTTATCAGCCCTCCATGCCCCACAACTGCGCCAAGCATTTGCACTCACTAGATGCAATACCATTCCATCTGCTGTCACTCATGGTAGATATAAAGGGATATCATATTCAGCAAGACTCTGTGTATGTAATCTAAATCAAGTTGACTCGGTTTTCCATATTCTCCTATACTGTCCCCAATATGATAATATACGTTTTACTCTTTTAGACCCAATTTTATCTAACATGATAGGCTGCCCAGATGCTCTGAAGGTGCGCCATCTCCTGAATGATTTGTCACCTGAAATAACTGAAAAGGTTGCCTTATTTCTAAGTTTGGTAATTAAGGATCGATTGCGCAATGCATAGGTGCATATGATTGACTCATTTCTCCTTGTTACCCCCTTTATCTGTTTATATTTCTTCCTGTAACTTGACATATGGCAATAAAGGTATGTGTATGTGAGTACTTCCCCTCTGCTCAAGCTTGAACTGCCCTCAAACTGTCCAGAAGATGTGTTCCGTCTGGCGCTAAGTCAAGAGCCTTATGGATGTGATTCAACGCACGGCCAGAGTAAAGGAGAATTAAATCATTTTTTATTAAGTTCCTCCACATGCATTCAGAAGATTTCTTTACTTACAATCAAAGCTGAATAACTGGTGAAGTTCACATCTTTGTAAAATAATTCAGTTCACTGGCTCATGGTGAAAAAGATTGCGTGCTCCCACCTCCTTGCCGTTTAAAGAGTAGACAAAGAAACGGGAAGAGAGCTGTAAACTCAAATCCTCGCGCCTCTGGGTGCAGGAAATGACTGTTAATCAGCCAGTCACAGGGATGCTTTGGGATGCCTAACTAAAGACTTCAATTCCCAGGGGCAACTGCTCTTAAAGATATATGGCAGTTCTACTTAACTACAGTTAAATGCTGACTGGGGGCAGCACAAGATGTGTTTTGCAATCTCACTTTGAAAATCAGATGGATAGGTGTGCCCCCCCACCCTGGATTCCCCCAAAGCATTGATCAACATCCTTCCTCCAATCTGTTTCTCTTTACGGGGTGGTCTGCAACACACTCCCTTGCCATTTTATCATCTTTGTTTCTACTTTATTTTTACCTGGAGAACTCCCACAGATATACAATATCCCCAGCTATTTCCTTTTCAGAATGCTCTGTACTAATCATCTGTGGGGTATGCTGTCCATGAGGACTGCTCCATCAAGTAACAGTTACTTCAGTGTAATAATTTTGCTTTCCCCTTTTCCTTTCTTTCTCTCTTGTTTTTCGTTGATTGCCCCTTATAAAAATATTGGTTATGCTTACCTCCCAGATTCCGAGAACTTGGCTAGATGTTTGTGTTTACTGGATTATTTAAATGTTAAGATTAAACAGAAAATGAATACTGGGGTGGAATCTGTGGACAGCACCTTTCTTAAGTGGGAAAAAAATCTGGTGACATGAAGGCAATTGCTTGATTTTGTGGCTAGTCCTTTCACATAAATAAATAAGCCCTCTCTAGGTTCTCTTCCCCATCCCCATCCTACTCTTGTCTGTCTAATTTGGATTGGCAACCTCTATCACAGGAGTGGAAGCATTTCTAAGTCCTCCACTACACTGAACACACACCATAGGTGTGTTCCAAAAGTAACATGGATTTTTCTTGTATAAATATTACCTACTAATGAGGTCAGTAAAGGCCCAATACTATTTCCATGGGGAAAATATTCGGACACTTGAAGGCAACCAAAGCGCTGAGCCACAAACAGCTGAATGTGGAGTACTCTGGTCACACAGCCTATGCATATTTACTGGGAAGGAAATTCTATTTAATCAGAGTTTAATCCCAGGTAACTACATACATCATTGTAGCCCTCATCAGAATTCATTTCTCGATCTTTTATCCTTAGTCGCTGTTTCTGGATTCCTTCTGAACACACAGACACACAATTTAACATTCATAATTTCTACACCAATCGCAAGATTTGGGTTCTGTTCAAGAAACGCGAAAGCAACTGGGGCAGCGGCACATTGCTCACTCTGTAAATGATTAACCAGTAATATTCCCTCCCCCATCCTCCGTACCGTTCTGAAAAAATGTTAATCCCCCCTTGCCTGAACTAGGGAGTGTGTTTTGTTTCCTCATCTTAACCTAGATCCCTTGCCACTTGCCAGTCTCCTTCCACCCCACCTCTCCTGATCCTTTTTCCGACTCACAAAAAGCACATTTACTGGAGGAAGAATATTCTCCAGCTCCGACTATGTTCATGAGAGAGAGGAAAACCGACAAAAAGCAACGGATCTCGCCCGCAAACATCACAGTCGGCACCAGACTAGCAGAAGATTTCAATTTCCTTTTCCTCCACGAGAAACTCAACACTCTTCGTCCTAGTCCCGTTTCTTGGGGGGAAACAGGATTGTTTTAAAGACCTAACATACAGAAAGATTGCAACAAGAGCTCGTTCTAGAACGCACAAGGGCTGCTAGGTGGTAGAAGCTGGGGGAGGTTGTGGAAGAGACGAGATACTAACCGCGGTGCATTGTGGGCCACGCTCTGGTTTCTACATAGTCGCAAAGGCTGCTGGGGGGAAAACGGGAGGCGGGGACGGAACTGTGAGCGGTAGTCGCGGGCCCGGTTGGAGGGAGGGGAGGAGAGGAAGAGAACCGCTATCGCCTCCCCTCGCCGTCTCCTCAGTGCCGCCACGGGGGACGCCACCGGGCCCAGGTCTCCGCCGCTATCGCCTCCCCTCCTCCTTGGGAAAGGGCAGCCCCGCGTGAGCCGCCTCGGAGCAACCTCGGATGTGCCACACCAGCAGCAGTGGGAGCCGGACTGGGCAGGCCGAGCGCTTGAGGGTGAGAAGCGGAGAAGAGGCCCCCCCGTTCCCGCCGTGTCTTCCTTAAGGCTTCCGGCGGGAGAGGCGCCACCCCACCCCCTTCGCTCGACTCCCGAGGAGGAGAAAGTCCAGGGACCCCCCCCCCCATCCTCCTCCGCGCGCCCCTTTCCCTCGCCTTCGCTGCTTGTAACTTCTCCGCTCCCCTTTCTCGGCTATCCGGCTCGGGGGGGTGGGGTGGGGGGGGATGAGTGGGCTGCGTCTGTAGGCTAGTCTGTGACTTTTCAGGGGGAGGACGGCTGGCTCCGTAATCCCAGGAAAAATCTCTGTAGCCCCCCTCCCCCGTCTCCTGGCGCTTCCCTGCTCCCAGCAGCCTTCCGCAAAATCTCCGTTTAGCAGGAATAAGAAATACACGAGAGAACACTTGGGGAGCTCAAGAAAGGAAGAGGCCCTACGCTGACTAACGGGAGAAGAAAAAGAGGAGCACCTCCCGGCTCCATCGGTAAAAGGGCGATACCTTCGACTTTGTTTCTGTCGATTTTCCTTTTTTTAATTAAAGTAATGCCGTCGTGACCCGAAGTGAGGTTTCTGTACTGTGCCCTGTTGCTTGTCGGTCCAGGACACGACACGGAAGGTCTTCCCCCACCCCCGTACATGCTTCTCCCAGCCGGACTCCTGAAAGACTTGTGGGCCAGGATTAGAAAAAGAGGGAGCTGAAGACTCCTTGTTCGTATCCATTCTTCTGCTCTGGAGAATTTGACTAGTTGGTGCTCCTTTTCTCAACACGATAATGTATTGCCTTGTGTTGGTTTCTGGGCCGGAGACGTATTAATGAATGGACATCGTAGTCAAGCTGAATGGCTGCTGTGCTGTTTGAAAGGTTTTTGGAAATCATCATGCAGAGTTACTGAAAACAGCTGATATTACTGGAATACATTGGCCTCTGGCAAAGCCTCTTTGTTTCATCAAAAAAAGTAAGTGAAGTAACGGGAACGTATAAAAGTGTGTTTTTATTTGCAGCTATAAAAATGATCAATAGAGGACTCAATATGTTGTACTCACTCTCTTGGGTAAGCTCTGATTATGTTGCTCCATGTTTAGCATTAAGTTTATTTTCCTTATGTTCTTCATAATATAATTTTAAACGTATGGTGAGGCGAATTGTTCCCATTGCACAGCCCTTGAGCAAATTGCTTGCTTATGTTTAAGTGAATCATTATGGGCATCTAAAAAGAGCTTTTTTAGAAGAATTATTTAAATGAGTTGGTTTAATAGAAAATAGCTGTTTAGTTTTCTGGCTCAGTTTAGGGGAGTCCTAACTGTTTAAAGTTATTCCTTAAGTTTTGAGATACTATACCAACATACAACAGCCAACATGCATCTTTTATATCAAAGAGATAGAATCATTCTGTGGCTTTTCTCAGAAAGTGCTGGTAAATACAGCCCATTGTTTATCAGGATGTTCTATAGTCACCATCTGTAAAACATGCTACTATGATCCACTACCTTGCAAAGAGGTGAACTTGGGTTTTTGTGGGGATTGTTGTGCTCAGGAGCCTTCTCCTTAACTGATGGCTTCATCTAGCTGCAAAGTATTCTAAGGTTCACTCTGTGGTGGCAAAGTTCTGTTAAAGAGACTATATAGCTAGCACGATGAGCTCTAATTGAATGGCCTACATCCAGTCTTATCTGGCTTTCATGATGGCAGCAAGCAGCTTTAAGAATTTGGGAATGCTTTTTCCTTCAAATAATTGACAGCACTAATTTTAACAAGGCTAATTGTGATTAGGATAGAATAGTTGAAGTGTAACTAATCTATGTTAAATTATCTTGAGCAAGGGAATAGTCTCTTGAATTATGCTACAAGTTCACAATTTGCAAGCAAATTAAATGTAGAGAACAACTGTAATGTAATGTGATTGTAAAACCACTTGTTTTCTACTGCTATAGCTACTGCTATCAGATAGGAGAGAATTGGGAAGTCCTTGTTATAAAGTTTGGTATAGCCACTACATGTAAGACTATTCTGCATTCGTAATTATTTGCATTTTTAATAGTATAACTAAGTCTGAAACTTCCTTTAAAGATGATGTGCGAGGTGATGCCAACTATCAGTGAGGCAGAGATTCCCTCAGGGGGAGGTGGAAGCCATGGTTCAGGTTCCCCCCTACAGTCCGATGCTGATTCCCATTTTGAGCAATTAATGGTATCCATGTTGGAGGAGCGAGACCGCCTGCTGGACACACTACGAGAGACTCAAGAGACACTAACATTAACGCAGGGCAAACTGCATGAAGTTGGTCATGAAAGGGACTCTCTACAACGACAATTAAATACTGCACTTCCCCAGGTATGTTTTAAATGAGTGGTCATTTCCAAGTTCAGGTTAGATCACATCAGCAATCAAACCTTTCCATGTAGTTCAAGGTGGCTTACAATAATAGCTAAAAACAACAATATGGGAAGGAGAAGTATTGAAGTTTATAAAATACTTATGGTAAACTGATGTCGTCTTTGCTAATTGAAAAATCTGCCTTCAGCATTTCATACTTAATAGAAATTTTCAGTCTTTGAAGTAATAGCTGTTCGTCACTGAGGACCACCTCTCCCCATACTGTCCAGCCTGCCATTTAAGATCTGCTGAACAAGCACTGTTCTCTATGCCCTTCAGAGGTGAGGTGGGTGGCAACTAGAGACAGGGCTTTTTCAGTAATGGCACCTTGCTTGTAGAATGCCCTGCCCCTTAAGGCTCACCTGGCACTTATGGTGCTTTGTTTTAGGCATCATGTCAAAATGTTTCTCTTCACCCAAGTTTTAATGAATGGGTTGATTTTTTTAAACACTGTTTTATCCAGGAAATTGTGGTTCTAAGTTGTCTGTTGTCTGGTTTTTTATGATTTGTTTTTATGCTGGGCTGGGGCTGTTTAATGCTGGCTTGACTTAATATCTTTTCATGTTTCCTTGTTTCTGTAGAGCTGACATAAAAATGTCCTAAGTAAAATACTTTGGACAAAAAGGTTGCTTGTTGAAGCAAATATGGTTACTTTTCTTCTACATTAAAGTAGTATAATAGTGGACACAGTTGACTTGCCAGTAAATATAACTGTAGTTTAATCATCATCATACTTATAGTGTTTGGATTAGAGAACATGAAACCAAAGATCTAGGGGTCTGTAGTTTTTAAAAAAGAATAGTTACGTCAGAGGTTGCAGAGGCAACAACCATAGTGCTGTACTTTGTTTTCTCCACATGAAGAAATGCAGCAGTGCTCTTGCTGCCATGGCCACTTTGGAGAGTCAGTCTCTGTCAGGAAAGAGACAGAAGTTTGCATCAACCATAGTATGGTGTCCTGTTTCTACACATGAGGAAACATGGCAATTTGAAGTCACTGTTCTGTGGTCTATGCAAGTGAATGAGTGTGTATTTCTCTTCCTTGCCATGAGAGAGCAGCCATATGAGAAGCAGCCATGCATAGTACATCATTCTGGGGTTTTTTTGGTAGGGGAAATATTGAGGCACTTAAGCCTCTGCGTAGATTCATGTTCTTAGGGTATTCAGTCTGGTATTCAGAAGGTTGCTGAGTAGAAATGTTAGAGTACAAAATGGGCTCTACTAGAAAAATACAGCACACTTTTACTTTTTAAATTTGCTGAAGAATTCAAGCTGGTAAACTGGCCCTTGTATTGAGACAGCAGATCTTAAAAGAAAATGATAACCATCCAATAAACTCTTTCTGTATCCCTTCCCTCAGTAGTTAGTAGGTTAAACGATATGTGCACATGCAAGATTCAAGTCTGTACATGGACCATGTCCAAACTGTGATGGGAAAAAGCAGTTCTTACTGTCTTTTGCCACAGCCATTTCAAAAACTCATGCATGCTCACCACCAGCACTACATAGACAACTTCTATCCACCTTTTCTAATACCAGTACAGTTTATACTCTGGTGTAAGGATTTATTCTGGAGTTTGGAAGGCTGAGAGGTGGTCTGTTCCTGCTTGGAAGACTTGGGTAGCAAGTTAAGAAGAGGGTGCCGCTAGTGTTGCTGCCTAGGAGGAGGAGAAATCAGATAGTTAGCTCCTCTTGTTCCATTTGTCTTAGAGTGTTAGAGAAAGTAGTTCTTTGAAAGCCAGCTAGCTACCAATGGTTTTAATGCAGAACTGTAGAACAGTTGCTATGGCATCTTCAGTATGGCATTGTGTTTGCCTTTGCATCACAGTATTAAATATATTTGAATGATTCAGAAGCAATGCAGTAAAACTTTACCAACTTAGAGGACCTTTCCATTGTACATAATGACATGCTTTTTTTGAGAAGTGACTGGTTAATTGCTTGTTTCCCAAGTAGTGTTTTAGTGTTAGGTCTCTTCAGTATGTGAACATACTTATTCAGTAATTTTAGAAATGGATCTTGGGGTAGATCTTCGTTTTTAACAAGCAAGTGGGAGGAGTGAGTGTGACATTATTAAGAATCTGCCTCAAGTTTTGTCTAGAAAAGTGATAGCATATAATCTTTACAATGAAGGAAAGGAGACCAATGATGGCCAATCCTTTGGTGTCTCTTTAATACATTGTTACAAGACTGCTGTACCCATCATCGGGATTCGTGCTTGGTTCCCCTGATATTTAGCCTCAAAAAGCAGCTATAAGGTGCCATTGGTATGAATTGAGGCTTAGGAAGGTTAGCTTGTAGCTCTCCCCCTATTGTTTACCCAGTTGAAAATAGTCACTCAGGGATGTTTTTAGCTCTAGTATGAGAAAGAAAATAAGCACAAACATGTATCCCCCCCTGCGTAAATGAAAAACAACCCATTGAGACCAGTTTCAGTTGATAAAATGGCTTGGGAAAGGTTAAAGCCCATCTTTTACAAGTACCACGGACCAAATTTATATTGGGGGTGAGGCCATACCTACTTTTTGAAGCTAAATTACACATGAAGGGCTCCAAGTATAGTTCCAGTATTATGTCTGTTTTTGCCCTAACATATTTAGTATAACTCAATTACAGAGTTTAGTAATCAGTATTGCACAGCTTGAACATTGGAAGAGGTTAGGGATCATATTTGTGTTATGTTGTGACCTGGTCTGAGCCTTGCAACAGCAGGAGAGGATGGGCGAAAAGTTGAAGATACTACATAAATAAATAAAATACAGTTTTCTCTTATCCTGGGCAATAGACCTAATGGGCAGAGAGGGTAAAATCCAGTACCATTCATGCTAACTAGTTGACAGAGATTGGTCCTGTGGCTTTACATATATTTTGAACAAATTACTGATGGCCAAGTCTGAGAAAATGATGTCCTAGGACCAGTGTTCCCTCTAAGTTGAGTTAGTGTGAGCTAGCTCACAGTTTTTTAGCCTACGGCTCACAGATTTGTTGTTTTAGCTCAGGAAGGATGGCTCCAGAGCAAACTAATTTATGCACTAGCCAAATTGCTTGCTCACAACTTTAATGCCAGTAGCTCACAAAGTAGAATTTTTGCTTACATGACTCCACAGCATAGAGGGAGCATTGCCTAGGTGCCCATGGGCCTCTAAAGAGTTGTAGAACTGCTTTCTATAATGGGATCTCAAGATGAAGAGAGTAGCTATAAAATTAGTAACATTATATTTAGGACTTTGGTGTACAATTCGCCAAGCTCTAGCATTTGTAATTGTCTGCACAGATATGTGATGTTGACATCAAATTTGAAGCTGTATAAAAGATTCATATATTAATCTCCACTACTCCCACCCAAAGTAAATTCTTCCTGTGTAACTGAAGGACCTTAGCTCCCTCTAGTCTTGATATAAACACAAGTTGACATTTTCAAAGATTTTTAAGTGCTTCATTACTGTTTTCAGTTTAAGGTCTAGTGTTCATGTGTTATGAGAATTAGAATAACAAAGTTAAATGCATCTATAACTGAATATTGCATCTATAACTGAATATCTTCAGGGGGGGAATTATTTTAAATGCATCTCTGATCAGGGGGTTAGTCCTGATAATCCAATATACAAACTGCCTTTTGTCTGAATTGGAATTCTGTGGTTAATAAACTGCATCAGTTTACAGAATAGACTGAAATTTTGGAATGCTTTCTGACAGTTATAAATTATAGTCATTTTAATTAATGCTGTGTAAGTGGAACATTAAGAGTCCAAGATGGGAGAAAACACTGGAACAGAAACTTGTTACAACTTTTAAGTTCTAAATTAACAAACTTCAAAGGAGATGCAAGTTGTATGTGAATATTTTTGGTTTCACTGAAATGTTGCCTTAAATTATAGAGTACTTCTCCTGAAAGTCTGTTGACAGAGGAGCAGAACAAATTACTCAAAATAAGCTGAAATCTGAAATGATTTGAGACCCAGCAAATGCTTGTTATATACTTTAAGCCTGCATGACTCTCTTCTACTTGCAATTAATAAAATACCCAGGGTATTTAGCTGTCTAGCAATCCATCAGCAGAAGGCACTAATGGTCATGGATCTTTCCCATGTTCTGCTCCCCCCCCCCCCCCAAAATCTATCCTCTTTCACTTCTGGACAACTTGTTGGCATGGTTGTGGTACGTTTGTGGATTGATGGCAGGTCAGGAAGTGCAGTGGAGAGAGGAAAAGGGGTAAAATCCTCTTGTCAGTACAGTTCACTGGATCCAACTGCTTTTATTGGATTGTAGCCTTGCACTGTAAAAGAAGGGTGGTGAGCCTGTGTTTGAGTTTGTGACACTTCTGGTGAACTATAGTTATGGGGCAATTTGGTGCTCCAGCATTTTCTCCTGTGTTAATGCTAACCCCTTTTGAACTGGCTAGGCACACAGTATCCAGAGTCATGGGGCAGGAGGAGTAGAAGCTGCAAATGTTGTGAAGGGTGTTCTA
Organism: Gekko japonicus; assembly: GCF_001447785.1. Lineage (NCBI taxonomy): Eukaryota > Metazoa > Chordata > Lepidosauria > Squamata > Gekkonidae > Gekko > Gekko japonicus. The sequence goes on along the minus strand of NW_015165832.1, from coordinate 1,922,879 downwards.
GGTTGCCATTATTTCATTCTCTAGGTGTTGGTGTCTTTAATACACAGCAAAAAGTGGCACTTGAAGTGTTAACCTGGGCATGTTAATGGATTAAGTTAGCTTTGATCTTTTGACATACCTGCTTTCAGAACCATGAACATTAACTAGTATCTGATTATGCAAAAAAATAGAATAGGATTGGTATTTGCTGCTGAATAATTTGCAGTGCTAATTGAAACCTTGTGCTTTCAAACTGTAAGCAGTACAAATCAAGCCTTTATTTTGAAAATTGAAATTGTGTTGAACATTATGTATATATCTGATTTTTGCTGTTGGGTTAATGGTTGAAGTTTGAAATAGTTTATATGGGTGTGGCTCTACGATTCTGTGCTCCAGTACTGAATAGATTTTATTAATCTAACCATGTAAGCATGAGAGAAAAAAGTAGTCACTAAAGTGCATGGCAAAGCTTAGATGAAAAAGGGATACTTGACTCATTGTAAACAAAGTTTGTAGATGATCTTATTGCTCCCAAGAAGTCTTCTCAAAACAAGTGGTGTGACACCTTCAGTACTACCAACCCTAATATAACACAAAACCATGTGCAGGCTTTTAATTTCCCTAGAATTCTTCGTCAGGCTGAGTGTTCAGCACCCCCTCCCCCCTTATAGTAAATGTCTTAATGTTTGGCAATAATGCAAGATTCAGCTCATAACCCTTTAAATTTCTTCTTGTGCCCACCCCAAATCGCAAACAGTCTTCATCTCAGGGCTCATGAAAACAAGCTGACAAACTACTTCAAGGTTCCCTTGCATAGCATCGAACTATATGGCTTGCTATTATGTCTGAACCATGCCTGTGCTTTAATACCCAAAGACAGGAGTCATGTCAGCAGTCACTTTTATACTGTGACACACTGAGTAGAGTAATAGGCTGATGCTAAATTAAGTATGTGTTAAATAGGATTGGGCTGCCCATCAGCTTTGTCATACCTAAGGCCCTGCAGCATTGTTTCTGCTGGTAGTCTGTATGTTATGCCCACTGTTGCTGGTCCGTATTTTGTGTGTTTCTATAACAGAGAAGCCCTCAAAAAGATGCAGAGAACATAGCAACTGCATTTGAGTTGATAGCACCCCCTTCATCATAAGCCATCAATTACAGACCGTCATGCTGGTGATACCTCTGTAAGAAACAAGTGGAGACAGCCAACCAATGCATGGTGCCATGAGCATACAGCCCTGCCGACAGGCTGCTACTGTCCATATGCAAAATACATCTAGGGAAGGGAACAAAGGGGACACGGTGCTCTCCACTGGCAGGAGCACCATGGTGTGTTGCAAGGCACTCTGGAGGAAGCTCTACAGATAGGGGTTTGAGTCCTCTCCTGCATCCATGTCACCTTTTGCCAGGTGCCCAGGGAAGGAAACATGGCAACTCTAGCCACAGTACTAACATGTCTATGTAGCTCTTGGTCAGTCCCAATAGCACAGCCAAGATCTCTCCCTCACAAAGTTCAGAAGCTCCAGCATTTTATCAGGCACAGGGAATGTAGGTTCTGGGGCAGCAGCAAGGGACCACACAACTGCAAATTTACAAAAGGTGTTCCTTGCAGCTTCCCAACAGCTCATTGGGAAAAGGCCCCCATGTGTCACTTAGGACCATGGTTTGAATCCCCCTAAGACAGGGGTGCAGTAAGAAGGCAAAGCTCCCCAGTTGGCGGGCAGCTGGTTGAACAGCATCAAAATAGAAGGAACAGGCCAGACTGGAGCAAGTAGGAGGGGGTTGGATTAGAACATGCAATTGTTATACTTCAAAGTGGCCTTCTAATCACATACCAAACTAGACACACAAGAATAACACGTAGAATAGGACAGGGGTCCCCAACCGTTTTGCTACTTTGGGCACCTTTAGAGTTCTGATACAGGGTGGTGGGCACAACCAGAAAATGACTGCCTGAGGAGGTGGAGCCAACCACAAAACCACACAAACTTATATTTAAAATATTTGCATCCTACTGTCTTCGTGAGCTACTCCTGAGAAAGTGTGCAATTCTCCCACAAAAATAGCCTTATTCCCAGCCAGCAACTACAGTGTTCTGAAGAAATGAAGCCTGCAGGGAGAGGAGGGCTTTGCACATCCCTCCTCTTTTAGCCCAGTAGGCTTGCTCTTGTCCCAGTCAGGGTCTTGGGACCAGAAAAAGCCAACAGGCAGAGGAGGTCTTTGCTTCCTCCCCCCCCCCCCCCCCCCCCTTGGCTTTCCAGGGACAGCTTATTTTCTTTCAGGAGCAGAGGATCCTTGTTATTCCTGGATGCAGCTGCTGCCAAAGCAATGTCCCATGTCTGATCAGAAGCCCCATTTTGTAGAAACTCCACCTGGCCCCACTCACTTCCTGAAAACCCTGGTGGGTGCCATGTTGCAAACAGGTATTGTGTTAGGAATCCATAGGCTAGAATATGGAGCTAGAAAGATATGCTACCATTCCTTGGTAGTCTCCCATCCAAATACTATCTGGGGCCTATCCTGCTTAACTTCCAAGATCTGATGGGATAGGGTTGAAACTGACATTCGGCTGGCCAAAAGACTCCCGAATGCTCCTACTGACGAGACTGACATGCGGGAGTCTTACTGCCAGCCGAAATCGATTCTGCCTGATTCTGCCGAATCTGAATGGGCCGGATTTTTTTTTTTTTTTTTTTTGCTCTGGGGCCATCCTTCCTGAGCTAAGACAAAAATGTGTGAGCCGAGGCTAAAAAACTGAGCTAGCTCACGCTAACTCAGCTTAGAGGGAACACATTCTTCCTTTCTCATTCATGCATTAATAATGTGGTACAGTAATCTGTCAGTGCGGCTTGCATAGGTATAGGAGCCTTGATGGGGAAAGAGAGCTGGCAACCACGTTCCTATGAATTGCTTTCAGTGGGCACTCCATGAAATTGCTGAGTGGTCGGGTTAGAACGGATAAAAGGAAGTACTTCTTCACCCAAAGAGTGATTAACGCTTGGAATTCACTGCCACAGGAAGTGGTGGCGGCTACAAGCATGGACGGCTTCAAAAGGAAATTAGATAAGCATATGGAGCAGAGGTCTATCAGTGGCTATTAGCCACAAGGTATAGATAGGGGCTCTGGGGCAAGTGATTCTCTGTCATCTTGGTTGCTTGGGGGGGTCAACAGTGGGAGGGCTTCTAATGTCCTGGCCCCACTGGTGGACCTCCTGATGGCACTGGTATTTCTGGCCACTGTGTGATACAGAGTGTTGGACTGGATGGGCCTTTGGCCTGATCCAACATTGGCATCTCTTATGTCCTTATGTTCTTATTTATAATGCTGTTCAACAAGTGTGTGGATTGCTGTACAGCTGTGGGTTTCATTGAGTTTCTATAAGGGATTGGTTCCCATCTGCTTGGTACTGACCTCAGATGTCTGCAGCATGCAGCTCACACAAGGAGGCAGTTAAGAGGGTGGTCCAGTGTTCACATGGGTATGCTCTTGCAAAGGGAAAGTCCCCAGGATGCATTCTGACCCGCTGATCACTGCTGGCATGTGGTATGCCATGGAGCATACATAACTATAACTGTGAAGAGGGAAAGCGCAGGGATGGACAAAGCAGAAAAGTTGCTTAGTTGAATGGGAGTGGTTGGTGGTAATGAGCTGTGAAACTGCAGCTGAAGCAGAAAGTCAGTGCATGGGGGACTGCCAGCCAAAATGATATGTGTCAGCCTCCCAAAAGTCTCTGCTTCACCTGGGACTGCTGCCTGGGCCTTCTACTCACCTGCAGGACTTGAACACACAGCTTTGGGTATGCTATGCCTGTGCTTCCTGACTGAACTATGCCTTTCAGGGCTGTCTGACATTTATGGCCTGTGTCAGCATCAGGAAGGGTGGGGATTCCTAAGAGCCTGTGTCAGGGTTCCCAAAGGTGGCATGCACCAAGCTTTATAGGAAGTTGGTGGAACCCTTGTGAGGCAGCAGAGCTTGTTATTGGATGCCCTCATTCAGATGAAAGGGTTGTCAATGACTGTGATAACAGTGGGCTACTGAGCTAGTCAGGAGAGTTAGTAAGCACTGGGCCTTCTTAGTCATTGCATGCTTTCATTCCCCCTTCAGGCTTTCCTTCTTCTCTGGAGGTGCAAGGTGGGAGGTATTCTGCTTGGCTCCACCTCTCTTGGCAGCCATTTTTTGTTTGGTTTCGTCTCCTGTATCAACTATTGTGGGATGTTCTCACCATTGTGTTTCCAAATTCCTGTGGCCAGATCAAAAAAGTTGGGGACCCCTACTGTAACTTGTATTCTCCAGAGAGCCTTGCAAATGGAGGTTTGAATCCTCTTATGCTACCTGGGGAAATTATGTTCCTGTTGTGGGGTACCTGCTGCCAGGTAGGGCCCAGTTGCATGCTGGGAAACCTACAAGGACTCACTCAGGGACAACAAGAAAGGTTTGTGATATGCTGTAGTTAGTTGGGATTTTAGGCTCTCATGCTGCACAGCTGGTAAAGGGAGTTCTATCATGTTTGTGTTGATTTCAATAAAAGTGTTTTATTACATACCTCCTTCTTTGCCTGCATTATGATAGAGGCAGGATTGAGGTCTGAGAAAGCTCAGGATAGCCGCAGATCCTTCTCCTGAAGCCATCTTGTACTAGCATTTGCACTGTACCGTTCCACTGCCACCGCAGTTATGATACACTGCTACAGTAACCCTGATGCCAAGGGGCCACAGCATAGGGTACTTGTTTGGTGTTCTGAGTCTCAAGCTCTTGTGAACCCCAATGTTTTTGCCATTATTATAGCAGAAGATTACTGTATGTCAGTGCTCATAATATTTGCATTTTCTGTTTAATCATAATGTAGCATCGAAGACTGGAGATTAATGTACTCATTCCCTCTCTGCTGCTCTCTTGTGAAATGTGAGTTTTCCTTTTGGTGTTGGTGCCTTTGAAATACTATAAAGAAATCTTGGGCATAATATTATAATGTAAAATACTTTGTATTGTAAAAATACTACTTAATGTAATATGCATAATACAAATGTATTGTTTGTGTAATGGAATGTGTTGCGTAATAAGGTGTTTGGTTATGTTTCAGCCTACCCTAAGTCATAGCCACAACTTTAAAAATTGTGCTATAATGAATACTCTTTGCTATTTATATAGAAATACCATTTTTAAATGAAACAAGAAATTTCAGATCTCTGTGTTCTTAAAATAGTTTAGGGAGATGCATATTTTTTGGCTTTAAGGATAAAGCCATAAGTTTGTTTAAAGAAAGCTATGTAGAGCATCTACAAGCGATGGACGGGTACGTGGCTCTGTTGCTTACATCTGGTATGAATCCAAGAAGCACCCTGAGACGACTCCAGCATGGCATCGGGAAGTTGTGTTAGCCAAATTGCTCTATTATTTAATAAAAGATTGGGGAATTATGATATTAATATGCAATTGGCATAACTATAGGATCAGACCTGTGTATACCAGTTAGAATTCCAAGGAACCCAGGAATAGACAAAGCGACTGGGTGGCTAAAATAAGGATTTCTTTACTAAATATTCTCAAGCGCACAAACAATAATTAAACATTCACACACACAATACAGACCTAAGGAAGCAGAGGTGATTGATGGCTAATGGAGGGGATATGGGGTGATACTACCTGTCCAGATGTGCAGAGGTCCATGAAGAAGGGTTGTGACCCCAAACCCAGAAGATTCCAGGGGTGGCCTGCCAGGTGGCATCATGGCAGAAAAACACATTGTCTGAGGCCATGTGTATGCTGGGATATACCCATTGGAAGACAATGCAGACCAATGGGCGGTCCTGGGGGCTGGTCTCAGGTGAGAACAATAGATTTCCTGGACCAATGATGAGTCCCAGGGGTGTGTGGCATCAGGATGGGCAAGGCCTAGATGTGACCAATGAGCTTCCAGAGAAGCAGGGTCTGGATTTAATAGAAGCCGGGTGGCTAGTTAAATGGATTATCTGACCACTAATGGTTCTGGCCAGGGTATTTTGAAAAGGCTCTCAAATATAGACAAAAGATGGGCTAAACATTTGAATGATTGATTGGTTTATCCCAGTATCCTGAGGAACAGAGTAGGAAAGACAAGTATTCAGTACAAAGAATTACTGGAGACAGAGTTATTTGCCAAGCGGCTTTTGAATAGACTTTAGAAATGTAGATACTTTACCTGGTAGAACTCAGTGTCATTCCGTAAGCATAATCTCTGCTGGGTGGAGGGGGAAGACTGAAGGCTTGCTCTGAGGTTGCCTGTTGCCTGAAAATGGAGACCCCTTTTTCAGAGCTGTGGCTAGCTCTGTGTTTCAGAACCAAGAGTGCCTTCCTTGGCTTAAGTTTTGTGGGTCTCTGGGTCAGGTTAGAAGTGGGGTGCCCTTGCTGTGGGGCTACCCAAGAGTAAAGGTAGTGCCTCTGGCAACAGCTATAGGAAGCTCATTTAAACTCACTAATCTATTCATACTATAGTTTTCTAGTAATATACAATAAACTTCTCTTATGGAAAAGAGATTGTGCCCAAAATCTTTGTTGCTGTTTCAGTTCAGTAGGATACTACTGAAGTTTCAGTACTGCTAACAATTTAAAGAGTTAACAAGAACTACATGTGTTTGAGGTACATGCCCTAATCATCATTATAAAATACTAATAATCAGGAAGCGAGAAGATTAAAGATGTACTCTTCACTTCAGTTACAAGATAGATAAAGCTGAACATTTCTATGTTCTATATGTCGTAGAAGCTCTCTAGAAATTTAATATACAGACAAGTAGTTTAGATTTTAATAAAAAATTAGATGTGAATGAACAGAGCTTCAGAATAAGCTAAGGGAGAAAAAGGAAATATTAAAGAAATGGAGGAAAGGTCAGACCTCTAAAGAGGAGTATATGAGAGTTACTAGGTACTGGAGATCAGCCATCAGAGAAACCAAAGCTCAGTATGAGTTGGGACTGGCCAGGGGAGCTTGCTACAATAAGAAAAACTTCTACAGATATGTGAGAAGCAAATGCAAGGTAAAAGGGGCAATCGGACCTCTTTTGGGAGCAGAAGGAGAAACTCTGGTGGAGGACAGAGGAAAAGCAGACAGGCTTAATGACTTTTTGGCCTCTGTTTTCTCCCAGAAGAACTCAAGCTCATCTAGACATGGTATAGGACATAACAGGACACCTGAGTGTCCAGTTGACACTGACAGGGAGGTTGTGGAGAGGCACCTGGCTGCACTGGACGAATACAAATCCCCTGGGCCAGATGGTGTGCACCTAAGAGTGCTCAAAGAACTTTCTAATGAACTTGCAGAGCCTCTGTCCATCATCTTCAAGGCCTCCTGGAGGACTAGGGATGTATCCAGAGGTCATTTCGGGGGGGACGCGGGGGAACGCAGTTCCCCCGGGTGAGGTGCAGGGGGCGGGGCATATGACGAAGCCCCCCTCCCCCTGCTTCCGGGCGCCCCGCTTCCAGCCCTCATTCAGCCAGGAGGAGGCAGGAGAAGAGGGAGGGTAAGTTGCTTCCTCCCCGCCTCTCCCCAACCCTGCCTGCCTGGGGCCAGGGAGGGCCTTGGCGGGGCTTCCTCGCACTCCCGCTGGCCTTGCAGGTCCACCGCCAGGCCCCTGATGTCAGGGGGTGTGGCATATGCTAATGAGTTATGCTAATGAGTTCCCCTAGCTCTTTTTCTACGAAATGACCCCTGGATGTACCACAAGATTGGAGAAGAGCGAATGTTATCCCAATCTTTAAGAAAGGGAAGATGGATGACCTGGGAAACTACAGGCCAGTCAGTCTGACTTCTGTTGCTGGGAAGATATTAGATCAGATTTTAAAGGGATCGATCTGTATGCATCTGAAGGACCACATAGTGATCTGGGGAAGTCAGCATGGTTTTGTCCCCAACAGATCTTGTCAGACCAACCTGATTTCCTTCTTTGATCGTGTGACGAGCTTACTGGATCGTGGAAACTCTGTTGATGTGATTTACCTGGATTTCAGTAAAACTTTTGACAAGGTTCCCCATGACATTCTGATGGGCAAACTGGAAGACTGTGGACTGGACTATAGGACAGTTCAGTGGATAGGGAACTGGTTAGAGGATCGCAGCGAAAAAGTGGTAGTCAATGGTGTTTCATCAGGCGGCTGCGTGGCGCGGCGATGGGTGGATCTCGGGTCGCTCTGAGATGCCCGACTCCTTTTCGCGTTTTTCGGGGCCTCCTGGAGTCCGGGAGAGCCCTAACAGCACTCTTGTGGGGAGTGCTGAAGCAGGGGGGTTTTGTTGCAGCACCCCGTGACTGGCAACGCGGGGCGGTGTCCGCTTCCTACCCTGAAGCGAGCGCGGATTGCGAGAGAGAACATGGCTGCCATGTTCTCTATAGCTGCTGCCTTCTGCCTGTTTTTATTTAAATTCATAAGGAATACAAACACAGCAACGAAGATATAGCAAGTGCATGCATCTTTAAGTGGATACAAAGAAACCCCGAACTATTTGGCTCTAACAGGGAAAAAAAAGTGGCCAGAAAAGAGAAAGAGCTAAGTATTTCCTTTTTTCTTCTTCTCCTTTTCAACGGGGAAAAAGTGTTATTTTCATGGGACAGGACTATTAATTCTGAAAATGTCGTCCGAAAGGGGAACTGAGTTTAAGAATGAAATGGTTGAGGACGAGCTGGTGGTTGAAATGACGATGGAACAGTTTCTAGAGGCTCTAAGAGAAGGAATTGCGGAAGGTATTAAGGAGGGCTTTAAAGCAACATTCGCAAATCTCCATGAACCTCGTATGGTATTGGAAAGTACCGAGACTATTGAAAATCATACACAGAGGTCGGAGAACAGGGAACAGACTCCTGGAGGCTGAGCACGAAAAGGAGGATATGGATAGTATGGAACAGACTCTGGAGGTTGAACATGAAGAGGAGGATTTGGAGCTGGCGCATACATCGGTACGAAGGCAAATTGAGGAAGCGAAAGAGGGAAGTCAGATGAAGAGAGAGAAGAGAGAGAAGATGAAAGGAAAGGGAATGAGGTTTAAAGTGAAGAAAAAGTGGAGAAGGGGAAAGCGAGACCGAAATGTGTCTAAGATTCAAAGACTCAGGATGTTATGGAGACAGATTGCGCCAAGAAATATTGAGGAAAGATCGGACATGAATTACCATTTGTATAAAGGGAAAGAACATGTTGATAGGTTGTTGAAGATAGGAAAACTAATGATGTATAGAAGGCAAACCAAAGTATATGATTTAAATTTTTGACTATAGGTGTAGAATATGGATTGTTTTGACCAAATTGATATTAGGATACAGAAATTAGGGATCCATAATGATGTTTAGAAGGCAAATTAAATTATAGTAATTTATTGATATCTTGTTCATAGGTATATGATATGAATTGTTTAAATTAGAATAAATTGAAATTAGCAGGTAGGATTTGGGGATAAGTATTTAGGGATTTTGTTATTGATTTATGTGGTGTTGAAATGAAATGGAATGATTTGAGCAATTATGTAATTGTTATCCAGTCATTGATCTATGTGGTTTAAAATGAAAGATATATGGATTGTTTGGATCAGAATGAATTGATATAGAATTTAGAGAATTATAATGATGTTTAGAAGGTAAATTAAACTACATGAATTTATTTATAGTTTATAGGTGTATGATATAACTGTTTAAATTAGAATAAATTGAAAACAAATTGAAAACAAAAGACAGGCGTTAGGGTTAAGCATTAATGGACTGGTGATGGAACTGATATGATTCTTTGTAGAATGTTTATATAGTATTTGGATTTTGGTTAAATGTATTTATTGGTTTTGGTTTATTGCCCTCTTTGCAAAGGAACTTAAAATATCAGATAATATATTTCTTTGTTACCTTTTAGAGTTTAATGAAACTAAAGAATATTATAGAACAATTCTGACAGGAGTAGTCAGGAGGTATACAATGAATATAGTGGAAAATTTAAAATAAAAAGAAACAAAAATTTTAAATAGAATAAAAATAAGTTTAAAAGGATATAAAAATCTAAACAGTAGGATAAGCTCCAAAGTTGGAATAAGTGGGAAGTAAGATAGTGAACTGTCTCAAGAAAGTTAGGCGGATAACGAAAATTACAAAGTATTATTATTGGATGCATGTATGGGGGAAAATGTTCTAATCTATGATTAACTAAGGAAGAAAATGTAGTTGTTTTAACGAACTTGTTGCTGTTTAGGAAATACCTATATAATGTAAAAACTGGATGAATTATTTGTGTAAAGATGTAAGCATGGTATTGAAAAAAACCAATAAAAATATTTATTTAAAAAAATGGTGTTTCATCAGATTGGAGAGAGGGGTTCAGTGGGGTGCCGCAAGGCTTGGTTTGGGACCCAGTACTTTTCAATATTTTTATCAATTATCTGGATGAAGGGTAGAAGAGCTGCTCATTAAATTTGCTGATGATACCAAGTTGGGAGGAGTGGCAAACAGAAGACAGAGTTAAAATTCAACAAGGCCTGAATACTCTGGAGAAGTGGGCAGTTGCGAACAGGATGCAATTCAACAAAGATAAATGCACAGTATTACATCTAGGCCACAAAAATGTCAAGCACAAATACTGGATGGGGGATACGTTTCTGGGGAGTAGTATATGCAAAAGAGATCTTGAGGTAAGGGTGAACTGTAAACTAAATATGAGCAGTCGTTGTGATGCGGTGGCAAAAAAGGCAGATTCAGTCTTGGGTTGTATTAAAAGGGCCATAGCATCGAAATGGCAGGAGGTCATAGCCCCTCTGTATACTGCCTTGGTCAGGCCGCACCTTGAGTACTGTGTGCAGTTTTGGAGGCCTCCCTTCAAAATGGATGTGGACAAAATCGAGAGGGCGCAGAAGAGAGCGACAAGGATGATCGGGGTCTGGAGACTGAGCCCTACGGGGAAAGGCTGAAGGCCTTGGGAATGTTTAGTTTGGAGAAGAGGAGATTGAGGGAGGACATGATTGCTCTCTTTAAATATTTGAAAGGCTGTCATTTGGAGGAGGGCAAGGAGCTGTTCCAGTTGGCAGCAGAGGATAGGATCTGAAGCAATGAGTTTAAATTACGTGCAGAAAGGTATCGGCTGGATATTAGGAAAAACTTTTTCACCGTCAGAGTGATTCAAAGGTGGAATCAGCTGCCTAGGGAGGTGGTTAGCTCCCCTTCACTGGCAGCTTTCAAGAAGAGGCTGGACGAATATTTGTCAGAGATGCTTTATGTCATGGTAGAGCCAGGCAGACAGGGGGAGTCACAATACAAGTCCAAAGGTCAGCCAGGAGAGCAGTCAGCAGAGCATTAAACAAGTCCCAAAACACCAGACAAAGCCGTAGTCAAACATTACTAGAGGTAAGAGTACAGGGAGCAAAGCCGAGGGCGTGGTCAGGTTCAAAGCTGGAAGTCAGGAGCCAGAGCAGTCCAAACACAAACCGAGTCCAAAACCTACAGAGTAAAACAGGAATCAAGGTGCAGAGCTTCTAGTTCTACGAACGGGGTTGCCAGCACAAATTGCTCATGACCAGAGGCCCTACTAAATAGTGCTCTGGCAGCTTTCAAGAAGAGAATGGACGAATATTTGTGAGAGATGCTTTAGGCTGATCCTGCATTGGGCAGGCGGTTGGACTAGATGGTCTGTATGGCCCCTTCCAACTCTATGATTCTATGCACCTTTTCCAGACACTACTCTATGGGCACAGATGCCATGAGAGGAGAGAGAGAGATCAGTACTACAGTCTCTATTGAAGTAAGAGCTCACACCCACCTTCCTAGAGGATACCGAGGTGCCTCTTCTCTCTCATAGGAACATAAGAACATAAGAGAAGCAAATGTTGGATTGAGCCAGTGGCCCATCCGGTCCAACACTCTGTGTCACACAGTGGCCCTCCTCCTCCTCCTCCTCCTCCACCCTTACTCTGGCACTGGTTCCGGGGCTCAGCCTCCCTCCGGAGGGCTCCCAAAGTGACCCTGGCTTACAGTTCAAGAGCTCTGTCTGACTGTCCGCCTTTTCACGTGAAGGTTGAAGAGGAAGGAGGATCTGGTTGATGAATGCCAAGCCGGGGGGGGGGTGAAGCCCAGCCTCTTCCAGCTGCAGCCCCGCCTTCTCCGGACTCAAGGCCGCACCTTGAGTACTGTGTGCAGTTCTGGAGGCCTCACTTCAAAATGGATGTGGACAAAATCGAGAGGGTGCAGAAGAGAGCAACGAGGATGATCAGGGGTCTGGAGACTGAGCCCTACGGGGAAAGGCTGAGGGCCTTGGGAATGTTTAGTTCGGAGAAGAGGAGATTGAGGGAGGACATGATTGCTTTCTTTACATATTTGAAAGGCTGTCATTTGGAGGGGGGGCAAGGAGCTGTTCCAGTTGGATAGTTGGGGGTGGAGCCTTGGGAGGCTGAGATTTGGGGAGGGAAGTGACCACAGCAGGGTATAATGCCACAGAGTCCACCCTGCAAAGCAGCTATTTTCTCCAGGGGAACTTATCTCTGTCATCTGAAGAGCAGTTGTAATTCTGGGTGATCTCCAGCCTCAGCCAGGAGGTTAGCAACCCTGGTCCCCCTGAAGGAAATGGCTACTTTGGACAGTGGAATCCATGGCATTGTACCCCTCTGAGATCCCTCTTCTCCTCAAAGTCCAAAATTATCCACTGAGCTCCCCGATTTTTTTTTTTTTTTTAAGATTTCACATTTTTCTGCAAACTTTTTTCAGGTTTGTAGAAAGATATGTCTTACCTGTTCACTGCTCCAGTCACTGGATTTAGATATACAAACATTGTCCAACTTTGCTAATAGAATATAAGATGTAAATTTATGGGGTTACGGGCCTGACCTAGCACCAACTTTTTTTTTTGAGTGCAGCCAAAATGGTCAGAGGACCTACAAGGACGCCTAAATTGTTAGGGATTTTAAGCTTAAAAGGGTAGAGGTTTGGCTAAATATGCATTGCTGGGTAGAGAAAGGAGAGGGAGAGGATATTTTCTAGAGATGCTACAAAAAGCTGACGTTCCCTGTACCTGGACTATAAGGCTCAGTGCCTTCTATTTGAAAGGGAGCATCAGCATACCATTTCTAAGTTCTTCTTTCACTGAAGAAAAACTATTGCCTCTTTCATTTCCTCCTCCTGGCTTGTCCACTGCTGTGGAGGTTGGTGGCAATGACCAGCTATTGGGCAAAGGGAGGGAAGAGCCAACTCCCCATTGTTGGTCTTTTATCTTCCTACCCTCCACAGTACCAGGGAGGAATCATCCAAGATGCCATTTCCAGAGACTTTTTAATCCGGGGTGTCAAACATGCAGCCCACGGGCCAAATCAGGCCCTCGGAGGGCTTCTATCAGGTCCACAGTGGAACTGGCTGTTTCTTGCTTCCTTTTCTAGTTCTGTTGCTGCTGCTACATGGCAGTTTGCTTTACCAGACTCAGTCGCATAGGCAAGCCTCTCCTGAGTGATTGAGAGAGTTTGGTAAAGAACTGGCTAAGGCTCCTCCCCCCAGTGGGAGGAGGGAACCAGCCAAAGTGCACTTCCTGGCCAGGGTGCCTCAATTATATACAGGAAACAAAGGAAAGTCTTTCTTTCCTTCCACTGGCTGAAGCTCATCCCTGGAGGGAGGGAGGGAGGGAGGGAGGGAACAAGAGAGAGCTTGCTTTGCTGGGCTGCCTCAATTGCACAGGAGAAATACCAGGCACCTTTAAGGCCAACAAAGTTTTGTTCAGAACATGAACTTTTGTGTGCCTTGCTACAGTGGGTGTGTATTCTGTTGGGCTCCTTATGCTGTATGTGTGTGTTTTGTTGGGTTCCTTAAACCAGGGCTCTCCTGGGTGCAACTGGGTTCTCTTCCCCTTTTCACTATATTCATATTTATAGTCTTTGAAGGCAGTTAGAAGTGAAGGATGAAGTTCTGTTCTAAGAAGTGTATACTGTTATGCCATTAATTAATAGGGCTGTATGGACTACCACTGCATAGTATATTTTCTGGTCTTTAATCAAGATGACTGTGTGTACTTGGGTGTAGTGTATATTATTGGTGCCTCTATAACGAATGCCTTATTAATTGTCTTCCAGGAGTTTGCAGCACTTACTAAAGAGCTCAATGTATGCAGAGAACAACTCCTTGAAAGGGAAGAAGAAATTGCAGAACTGAAAGCAGAAAGAAATAATACAAGGGTTGGTTTGTTTTCTACTGGGTGGCCATGAATGATTTATTTTGTTGCTTCTTTCTTTACAATAAATAAAATTTGAACTAAGGGATAGAATACCATATCAGTTGTGCTTAGATGTTCATCTTTAATTAGGTTAGGTCCCACCTCCAGGGACTGGTAGGCAGAGCAAAGAGATTTTACCTGGCAATAGGGAACCTCATACTTGCTACCAACTCTTTACCTAAGTATTGTGAGGCAGGATTAGCAGAAGCTCTCTTGAGCTTCATTTTTAAAAAGAGAAAAAGGAAAAGAAAATAAATAGCAACAGCAACGAGAGGAAGGTAGAAGCAACAGCTCTATCCCAACAGTGGTAGTGCCAGTCACAGAATGACTGCCCCCCTTCCCAGGTACTGTATCAAAGGGATGGGCATAAGAAGAAGATCGGATTTATACCCCACCCTTCACTACTGAAAGGTGTCTCAGAGCGACTTACAGACTCCTTTCCCTTCCCCTCCCCACAACAGACACTCTGTGAGGTAGGTGGGGCTGAGAGAGCTCTTTACAGAACTCGTCTTTCAAGAACAGCTCTGACAGAACTATAGCTTGCCCAAGGTCATCCAGCAGCTGCAAGTGGAGGAGTGGGGAATCAAACCCGGTTCTCCCAGATTAGAGTCCGCTCACTTAACCACTACACTGCAGCTGTGGCATAAGATTTCCGCAGTGACCTTCTACCAGTAGTAAAGTTTCAGGTTTTACCTTACTCAATAATCCAATCCACACAAGGTTGTCGTGCTGCAAGAAGGTAGACAGGCATAGCAAGCGTGGCATAAGAAGTGTCTCTAAACACTACTAGGACCTGGGTCAACAGGGTTGGAATCCCTGCTTTGTCATGGAAGCTCACTGGGTGACCCTGGCCTCATCACAGTCTCTCAGCCTCTAACCCATTTCGCAAATTGGTTGTTGTGAAGGTAACGTGGAGATGGGGAGAATGGTGTGATTAAGCAGCTTTGGGTTCCTGTTAGGGAGAAAAGCAGGATATAAATAAAAAATAAATGTAAGCACTGTGGAAATTGCCAGAAGAGAGAAGCTGTGCACCCTCAGATAGGGACAAGAGCTGTCTCAAACAGAACACTGTTCCCTTGAGGTATCTTTCCCCTTGATCCCCCTCCCAGCTGATCTTAGAAGAGAAAACAGTCCAGGTGAGAAGTTCTTCCAGCAAAGTTCAACATGGGGCTCCTCAAAGATCCTGCTCTCTGCCCCATCAAAGTAGGAGCCATGAGGCTGTTTTTCATGACCATGAGGCTGTTTTTTCTTCCCTTACTGACTAGGTGTTCTCCAGACAGAGAACTTCAGACACAACCATCTGGAAATCAAGAAAGAGGCACTGTTGTCCTCAGCCTTCCGCTTGTCATAGAATCAGTCCTTTCTACCCTGTTAAATGCTTTAGGAGGTTAAACTTTTGCTGGTGAGGCAGGAGGGCCAGATCCCCATTGCTTTTGTTGGCAAACTCTGTACCCTGAAAGGAGCAGCTCTTCGCTTCTTTGCTCTGTCTCGTAGCAGAGGACAGGAAGAAGTCAACCCAAGGTCATAGGACAGACTTTTCTCTCGGTGCTACTCCCAAAAGCTTTTAGAGAACATTGTTCTTGTTTTTCAGCTGCTGCTAGAACATTTGGAATGTCTTGTGTCCCGACATGAGCGGTCTCTTAGAATGACAGTTGTAAAAAGACAGGCTCAGTCTCCAGCAGGAGTTTCTAGTGAAGTTGAAGTTCTGAAGGCACTAAAGTCCCTGTTTGAACATCATAAAGCCCTTGATGAAAAGGTAATGAGAGGTAGTTGCTGAAGTACTGGGTATACAAGTTATTTAAGAGTTTTTACGAATCTGTTACGAGCAATCAATTAAGGGTGTTAATATGTTAGTATACAAAATAGAAACTCATTAATTACAGGTTTTCTTGTCCCTGAGCTGAAGATTTGGTATTGCAGGAAGCATGTAGATTATAACTGGGATCCAAAAAGGAAGTGTAAGTACTTTTTGCTCACTGTTAAGGGAATCCCCTATTCTTATCACTTCGTCCACCCTTCTTCAACCTCATGTGCCACATCTCATGCTGTTCTACAAGGTCTCCCAATCCTCAGGAACAGCTTTTTGATCGTTGCAAAATGATCTCCAAATGCTCAAAGAGTGATCATAGAGGACTGCTGTGGGGTCAGAAAAACTGCATTCCATGAAGGTTTTACATTATCATCCTAGGTAGTAGAAAGGTTCTATTTATTCACAAGCCAACATGTTTTAACTGTAACTGCAATTAGTATGCATGCTTACTCAAGAAATGAAATTACAAGATGAAAAAACAGATTTAAATATCTAAATCCATTCACCATGTCCAACTCTGACTATATTGTCATCTCAGGTGACTGACTCAGAAAATCACTATCTTTGTTGCTTTTAAGAATGCAAAGATAATGTGTTGTTTTCCCTATGCATTATCAATATAAAAAAAATCCTGAGTTATCTGGGTATGTACTTCTCACTAATGATGGCAAAATTTCTTGATGATCACACTTTATCTTTTCAGGTAAGGGAAAGATTACGAGTAGCACTTGAAAGATGTAGCTTGTTGGAAGAAGAACTAGGTACTACACACAAGGAGGTAGGTTTAAACAAAAATCCATCTTGTTAAATCTGTTCAGAGCATCTTTGCAGGGTGTGCAATGAACTGTGATGGGAAGGGGAGGCTTCAGAGGCCTTGGAAGCTCCTGTATAAAAGCTCTGGTGCTTTTTGTCCCATCCAGAATTCTGAGGGCTGATTCAGATGTACTGCATAAGTGATATGATAAACCTGGTCAATATCAGTTGGCTGCACACAGGTATGGTTATGTTAGGAATCAAGTTTGTAAGGGGCTCATCTGAATTCATTTGCCCTATGCAACTAGTTTTCAGTAGCCATTAGGGTGTGCAAAAAAAAAACCTTGGTATTTTTCAGGTTCAGGTATATTGCATCCGAAAAATATCAGTTATTTCCTGATATTCCTGAATCCCATTATGGTATTAGAATTTGGGAAATATTTGAGTTTGTCGAATTTTTTGAGCTCTATTATACCCTATGGAGATTATTATAGTCAATGGTCCCCATAGAGTATAATAGAGAATTGATCTAAGGATATCTGGGGCTCTGGGGGGGCTGTTTTTTGAGGTAGTGGCACCAAATATGCAGCATAGCTGCTGGTGCCTCTTCTTAAAAAAACCCTCCTAAGTCTCAAATGATTGGACCAGGGGGTCCAATTCTGTGGGTTCCCAAAGAAGGTGCCCTCATCCTCCATTGAAACCAGTGGAGGGGGAAAAGACATTTAAAGAGTTCGCGGTCCCTTTAAATGCCTTCTCCAAGCCGTGCAACTCCGTGGCTTGGAGGACTGCAGAGACATTTAAAGGGCTCATGGTCCCTTTAAACACCTTTCAGGTGAACTCACCAACCCAGGATTAGCCAGGGCAGCAGGAGCTGAGAGCTCCATCCCGCCCCAGCTGATCCTCTCTTGCAGTTGGGGGCTGCAAGAAAGGATCAGCTGGGGTGGCATGGAGCTGTCAGCTCCCGTCATCCTGGCCGGTCCTGGGGTGAAGCCAGCCCCAGGCGAGGCAACACGGAGCAGTCAGCTCCCACCATCTCAGCTGGGGCTGGCTTGTGGTATAGCTGATACACCCAAACCTTATTGGCATTTTTCGGGGGGTTTTCTGGTTCAGTTTATGCCAAATGTACACCCCTAGTAGCCATGTTGCCAAATAAATGTTTCAGTTGGCTCTAAGAGCCAAGCAACACTGCCATTTACTTAATGTGATTTGATAAATGTGACTGTTGCAGCTCAATCATCTTGAGTAGAAAACTATAGCCCAAGTAAACTCTACTCAGACTATACTTTGACATCAGCTTGGTTGATGCAGACTTGGTTGATAAATATTCTCTAAGCATACTGTGGGAAGTAGTCTTAATTATACTTTAACATTGAGGGCAATAGTATATATAGCCTGTCATGCATGATGTTTTCTCCGTTTTAGAAATTGATTTCACTGTACAGCATTAACACTTTAAATGATTTTCTTCCATATTCTAGCACAAAGCATCCATGGTGCATACAAATAAACAACTAAGATCACAGTATAAACAGTCATTTACATCTATTTGCCATGCCTTGCAGCAGGTCCAATAAACCGGCACAAGCTGTAACCTTTCA